>NC_058131.1:231250280-231289569 GCF_016433145.1 Gracilinanus agilis | reverse complement strand
CTTCCTTCCTTCCTTCCTTCCTTCCTTCCTTCCTTCCTTCCTTCCTTCCTTCCTTCCTTCCTTCCTTCCTTCCTTTGCTGTTTGCTCAGTTTTCTAACCTTTTTCATTGATTGTTATTTTTATCATAAAGATGGGCTCTATCTTCAGAGAAGGACATTCTCTTAAACTACTTAAAAAATAGTTCTGGATTTCAGCAAGTTTATTTCTTCTAAGGTAGTATGATGCCATGTAGGCTGGGAGTTCTGAAAACCATCCCCACTGCTAATTCTGTCTCCTTCAGGGCAAGTTGATGGTTTTCAGGACTTAGCACTAATGAGTTACCTTATACTGTTGCTTTGGGGCCTTACCTCTGGGCTTCACTCTGATCATACACCAGCCAGCCACCCTGTAGACTGATTTGTCTTGGGGATCGGATCTTCATTACAGACTTGGCCAGAGACTCTTTTCCTCCTCTTCGGCTTGTTCCAGCTTGGTGCATTGTTGATTGCCTTATGCTGGGGTTCTGGACCCCACTGTAAATGTGGGCAGGAGATCTGGGGCTTGCTGTTGGCTTGGGCTCACACTCAGAAGTATAGTGGGGTGAAGGTGCTTTGTTCTGGTGTTCCTTGGTATAGATTTGCTGCCACTGCACTCCCCTCTCACCCCAGTGAAACAGCCCCTCTCTGAGTACCTTCCAGTTTGTTTTCTGCTTGAAAATTGCTTCACTCTGTCCTCTTTTGGCTTTGTCATTCCAGTGACAAAAACACATTTTGAAGTGTTATTTTAAAGATGATTCAAAAGGATTCTAAGAGAGGCTTTCTGTGTCAACTCAGCCACCTTGCACACAACTTTGATACTAAAAATTTTATATGATGAAGTTTTAATCATGAAAAGTTAATCTATTTTTATTTTTATGTGGATATTCATGATGATCTCCAGAATTTATTTTCTTTCATACTAAACATAGAGCAAAAAAAAATTTACTGAAAGCCAGAGGCTAAAGGGATCAAAAAAAGTTGAGAACTCTTATTCTAATTTGCTTGAAATTCTAATTTGCTTGAAAATATCAGAAAAATGATATGTTTTTTTCATGATGAGGATCTTATAGTCATATAGTTTCCCTTTGACAGTGAGTGAGGTCATGCCACATGTGCTTCTCATTGAAGGTGACATTTTTAAAGGCGACATTCTCAGGAAGTTAGATACAGCTATTATATTAAACAAAATAAATGATATTGTTACATTTTTACAATGAAAATGGTTTAGAGGTTCTTAGACTTTTGAAAGAAAATACACATATTGGCAGTGGCTATAGTTTTCCTCCCGTGATGGGTATTTTTGGAAATTAGAAAGTATAGTCTATAATAATGAAACTACTAGATATTTAAATGAAACAATTTTGTTAATAATTTTTATTAATACATTACCTTTTTTTTTTTTACACTTCTCTCAGTTCACCTTTTGATCTTCCTTATGTCTCTCTGTTCTCCCATTTTGCCCTCATCTGACCATCCCATCATGGACTGTGAAACATATTAACCTAGTGCAAAGGGCACTAAATGAGGAAGCTAGAGATCTGAGTTCTTTTATGGTTCCACTACTAGCTTGCTCTTTGAACTTCAACAATTATTTTGTCCTCTCTGTGTATTAGTTTCCTTATTTATAAAATTTGAATATTGGACTGGATCAAGGATACTTAATCTTTTTTTATATAATGTATCCTTTTGTTAATTTGAGTCTTTTCTCAGAATAATGTCTTTAAATGAATAAAATAAGGGAACAATATAGAATTACAAAGGAGACTAATCATGCCAGACTATTAAAGAAAAGAAAAAGATCCTGGACCCCAGGTTAAGAACCCCATGACCAAATGAACTTGGTGGATTTTTCCATCTATAATTCCATGATTCTATTAATTTTGTTGTTTCACTAAAGGAAATCAGTTTTGGTTAGAAAATTGTATATATAATTTGTCATTATTTTACTACAGAAACCTCTCATTTCCTGGAATTTCTTTTATGTCATCATCCAATGAAAAACTGTACCATGTGTCTTTATAGTCAATGTCACCGTCTGTGATGACAGAAAAAGTTGCCTAAGAAACATCTTTTTGCTTCTGTAAAGTGCTGTCTTTAAATAAGCTAGTAATAATGATGAAAATTGTTCTTCTCTGCTAGTGACAAGGCCTTGAAACTCACAAACTGCTGTCACTGATAAACTTCTGTCATCTGAGGATAAAGTAAGTCGGCTCTAACCTTGGACTTGAAATAGACTACTTTCAGTGGAATTTGTCAATTTTCATGCTGTGAAATTCACTCTGAGTGACCATTGGCTAAGATACTTTCTTGTCATGTTTAACAGTTGTGCGTTTCTTGAAGTGAGTAATACTAGTGAAGATTAAAAAAAAGAAAAGAATTTTGGTTAGAAAATAAATCCAAAACCTCTTACTTTAAAAAAATAAGTTTTGTTGATAATGTTTGTTTTAATATCATAGCCATTTTCTGTCAGTGCCCCCAAATCAAACCATCTCTTGTAAAAAAGAGAAGAAATAAATAAAAATACCTGATACAGAAATATTGTCTGACAATATTTACCCTTATTCTACCCTAGTAATTTCTTACATCTCTGCTATAAAATATTTTTTCATTATTTCTTCCTCTAGTGCATTAACTGGTTTTTATCATACTGAGTTAGAAACTTCTTTTGGTGATCTTTTAATTGACATTGCTGGTGTCATGTTATATTGGTTTCTTAATTCTATTTATTTCATTCTGTAATAATCAATACAAATTTACATTTTTCTTTTATTCTTTTTTTTACTGCACAGTATTATACTGTTATATTCACATGCCATAATTCACCCATTCCCCATTTTGGTTTAGTTCTTTGATACTGCCGTAAGTATTGCTATGAAAAGTTTGGTATATTAAATGATCTTTGTTTTTTGTCTTTGATTTCTTTGGGGCACATACCCAGGAATGAGGGTAGGATGCTTTAGTCGCTTACAAAATTCCAAATTCAAATCCAGAACAGTTGGACCACTTTCTAGCTCAATTACAAGAGCATCAATCTGAAAAAGAAAAAAAAAAGTGCATCAGTCTTTCCACAAGCACTCCAATTGTGATTGTTGCTAATTTTCCCATCTTTGACAGTTTGTTTAGATTGATTGTATTTTTCTTACAATTAGTTATTTGAAATGTTTTCATGTGGTCATTTATAGTTTTCAGATTTTTCTTTTTAAAACTTTTTTGTCATTTTCCTAGCTTCTCTATTAAATTCAATGGTACCACCATCCTCTCAGGGACTCAGAAACACAATCTAGGTATTTATCTTCAACTCCATATTCTTGTTAACCATTCTCTCCTCCCTTCCTCCCCCCCCCCCCATACAATTCAATAATAGTAGGGTTATTTCTACCTTTGAAATATCTTTCATAATATTCTCCTTCTTGCTGCTGACATTCCACTTTGTGTACTCTTCAGTCCTGCGACACTGTCCTTTATTGTTCCTTTCACTTGAAACTCAGTCTCCTTACTGAACATTTTCATTGGTGATGATCCCCCATGCTTGAATACTCTTACTATTCATCTCTGCCTTCTACTTTTCTTGGCTTCAGGTAAAGCTCCTTCTTCAAGAAGCTTTTCTCAGCCCTCTTTAATCTTCCTAACATCTAAGATTACCCCCAATTTATCCTGTCTCTCTCCCTCTGTGTGTGTGTGTGTGTGTGTGTGTGTGTGTGTGTGTATTTACTGTTATAAGGAAGAGATAAGAAATGATGGTTTGCAGAGGGCAGAGGCATGAGACCTACTGAGAGAGATTCTGGAATGTTGAAAAGAGGGCTGAGTTGAAAACCTCAGGAGCAATTGGTCTCTGGGGTTTGCTGATTGCGAGCATCTGAAAGACATTGCTGCCAAAAGATCTGGTGGAGTTCCTGTACCTATCCTTGCTGTTGAGATCTGTATTTCTCTTTGGAGAAGATCTTTGAACCTGAAGTTAGCCTGACTGTCAGTAAGTGGGAGATCTGAGTCCATCTGGACTTGGGAACTTTCCCTTGGGTCCCAGCCTAATCTGCCACAGACCAATATCTCAAGTAACTATCAAAAGAAGTTTGGTTAGTGTAAGATAGATAGCATTTAGGGTTCTGGGATTTTAGATGCGAGAGAAGAGGAAATTAGAGTAGATCATCAAACTTTAAGAAGACCCTTCTCATGAACGTTTAGGTTTTGGGTGCTTAGCTAGAAATATAGTGATAGTAATTCCCTTTTCCCACCTAACCTCTATTAAGGAATAAATTACAACTTTCAGTGACCTTTTCCTAATCTGTTACTGAGTGTGGTCTGTGTGTTGGTCCTTGAGCAAGCTCTGCCTGCATAAGTCTGGCCTTTCACCCACAGGGTAAACCTCTGTTATTGGCCCAAAGTAGTTATTTTATCCCATCTCATCCCATCCCCCAAATAGCTCTAATACAACTCCCTAATACAATACACACACATACACATGTTTAATTTGTATTTAATTATTTACATGTTGTTTCTACCCCTTCATCTCCCATTAGACTGTGAGCTTTCTTGGGAATAGGGACTGTTTTTTTTTTTTTTTAACTTTCTTTGTTTTCCCATTTATATTGTACTTGGCATTTAATAGGACATTAATAAATGCTAGTTGACTTGATACTTTCCTTTTCAAAGGTTTATTAATTCAGTGATTTAACATGGTAAAATGTTTTTTGTCAATATAAATCATATTTCTCATAGAAAATCTTTGAGAACATTCCTAATTAATTATTTTTATTATATATTACCTTGGAAATGTTGTGAATCAGAAATGGTAGCCCATAGTTTTATAATACATGAAAAATTGTTGTCTTTGTTGAATAATATGTAAAGAGTAACTTTCAAAATTTATGGCCCATTATTTGCCCAGAATATGGATTACTTTTTTAGTCTAGGGTTGGATTAATTATAATAATTATTTTTACTTTAGTTATCAGAAATCTGTGATATATATAATAGGAAATGTTTTACTTATCAGCAAAGTTTTAGTTGGGATGTTGATTTTCTAAGCTTTTGGCCTAGGGATTTGTAGAGATAGTCTTTGGGAATTTTAAGTGGTTTATTACAAAATAGTTTTAAGGAAATCATATTTCTTTTTCCAGTGTTAATTAGCCTGATTCTTCACATATCCATGCCCATAATCATCTCTGTTAGCTTTTATAGTAGGATTAGATGAACATTTAGTTCTTGCCATTAGTGGAAATGGAGAGCAGTATCATTTCTCTATGCTTACTGGAATATGTAGCTTGCAATTCATTTTATGGAATAGTCTTTCTGTAGTGTCATAATCAGCACTGACATGATGCTAAGAGCATATTAGATACTAGGGTCGTTCAAAGTAGGAAACCCTAGATTGATTTTTTCTTATCTCCTCTTGTCCTTGGATAATTGGCATGATAGAAATTATGGGTTTTCCCCTCTTTTGTATTTCTCATAATCTAGCACAGCCACAGCATTGAGGAGGGCAAAATACTTCAGTGAAGAGGAGAATAAATATACACAAATAACTACAACAATGTAAATGAAAAGATCACTAAAAGGAAGCTGAATTAGGGGTAATGGAAAAAGCAAAGATGTCTTTGAAGAAAAGATAATGAAGCATACTTCCCTCCTTGTAATAGAGGTGGGGACTACCAGCAAAGAATTATTACATTGACAAATACAATTGTGATAATGGATTTTTTTTGCTTAGTTTTCTTCCTTTGTCACAATGGAGTATTAATTTTTATAGATAGAAGCCTTCCCAGAAATGACTGTAATTAAAAGACAAATTGTATTAATACAGTATATTTTTAAAAGTCTTATTGATTTTTCCTTGCTTTGCCTATCCCTTTCTTTAGATAATACTTTCTGTATATTTTCTAATTCCTTTTCACTTTACTCCAAATCAGAGAGGCAGTTAGGAGGTATTAACAGATGCCTCTTGACTTGGAGTTAGGAAGATTTGAATTTATATCCTTTGTCAAGAGAGTAACTAGATAGCCTTGGACAAATCTCTATGCTCTTGTGGCTTCATTTTTTTTATCCCAAAAAATAGAGACTCTAATAGAACCTATTTCAGAGTTGTAAGGGTCAGATGAGTTAATATATGGAAATCACTTGCATTCCTTAAAGCACTATATATATACATGATTTGTAGCAGTAGCAGTAATAAATGGTTATATTGTTTATATTGATTCAGCACTAGAGACCCAAGTTGAGGAGGAAATTGGGTGGTGAATGGTTCAGGAAGGGATGCAAGTTTGTACCTACAGGTGAGTAGGGAGCATAGAACTATATTTATTTGGAGAGGGAGCCATTGTAGGAAAGGGTTGGGTCAAAGGATTGTGGTTAGTGGAGAGTCCTTTGGTAGTACTGGCTAGATCTTTATATAATTTCCCTTCCAACTCTTTTTGAAATCTGTACCTTCTATCTTAGAATCAAATTTGGTTTCAAGGGCAGAGCGGTAAGGGCTGGGCAGTTGGGTGTTAAGTGATTTGGTAGAGTCACACAGCTAGGAAGTGTCCCAACTCTGTTAGAGGAAGCTCAGATTCCTTTCCCTACTCTTAACTTCTAGATATCTCTACCCCCTTTCTAGTTATTTAAGGGAACTGGATTTTATGTTCCTGTGTTGGGGAATCAGGAATAGTATAGTCTTAGGTTGTCTTTAGGGTAAGAACCTTTTTCTAAATGATATGTCTACTAGTTTGGAGAGATATCTTCCAGGAAATGGAAGATGAAAAATAGAGATGCCCCCCCCCCAAGGAAGCCCATCCCACCAAATAAACCCATTTCTAATCCTCCTCCTTTTTTCCTAGTGTTCTTACTCTGTTCACTTCTCTAAGATTCTTCGTTGAGTAGTATCTGGAATAATTACATTAGTTACATTAATAAATAGTTGTTGAATCATTGGAAAATTAATTGGGGAGCTTAAAAATAGTTAAATCCTATAGTACCAAATATAGTACTAAAAGAAAATTGAAAAATAGTAAGGCATATTTATATCTCTATATCTGTCTCCACATATATATGCATATATATGTCAGTTCTGATGGTCAGAAATGTATATAGCAAAAGAAATATTTTTGTCCTCCATTGATCTCCAGCTTCATTCTGGATCCTGGAGAGTCCTTCACAAATTTATTAATGTCTGTTTTTGGAAACATTAAATACAAAAGAGTACAATAATCAAAAAAGCTTTGCACTTTCCCAAAGACAATCCAGATAATTTTTTTTTCCTGTCTACTTCTTGTCCCAATTATTCATCCATTTGTACTATCTGTGTACACACAGTTGGATCAGCACTATGTATTATTGTTCATACTTCTGCATGTTATAACCAATAGTAAAAAATAGTAGTATCGTTTTATGTATGTCAAATAAATTAAAGAGTGGCAGTATTTATGGCCTTGGGTTGCTGCTTACTGGTTGCTTCTCACTGTCTCCCTACACCTTTCCTCTTCATTCTCTTCCCCACTTTTGAAAAGTCCAGAGCAAGTTGGGCAGACCAAAATTGGGGCATAGTGGAAGAAGTTTGGTGATGGTTGTAGTAGAGGGAGAAGTAGGGTAGACTAGCCCTTCTCTGCCTATTTCTCCCACTGCACTAGAAAGTATACAATGAATATGGCACTTTATCTTGACAAAGTAGATTCCCATCAGAAGGGTTATATCTTCTGAGTTATTGTGATATGGTATAATTTTTTTGCATTCCTGCTGTTTCTTGTAGAAGAAATTGAACAGAAAGAAACTCAAAATGTTCCCTGAAAAATCATTAATGTTGGAACAAATTTCTGTTTGTTTGAAACAAGCATTCTACCAAAACTGACTGTACTCACTGCAACCAGCACAGTGACATTTAAAAAATTAATTAATTAATTTTTTATTTATTTGAGTCTATCACCTCTATGTTAGAAGGTAAGGTATCATGCTTCATGATTGGGCCCTGTGGAATTGTGATTGATGGCTACATTCATCAGAGTTTTTAAGTGCGCTGATTGTCTTTACAGTGTTGCATAAATTGTCTTCCTTTTTCTGATCACTTCACTCTGCAGTAGTTTAGACATATCTTCCTAGGTTTCTTTGAAACCACCCCATCTGTGCATCTTTCTTACAGTAGAATAGGCTTTCATTATATTAATATACTATAATTTGTAATTTTTTTTGATTATACATTTCCTTTTTTTTTGCATGTAGAAACTATTTTTTTTAGAATTGTTTTCTGATCCTTTGTGATTCAGATTCTCTCTGTCCCTCCTCTGCCTTTCCTGAGGTGGTAAATTGTCTATTATAGATTATACCAGTGCTTTCATGCAGTGCACATTTCCATATTCTTTATGCCTTGACAGAAGACACATACTATACCTATATTAAGAAAAAAAAACTCAGGAGGGAAATAAAGTGAAAAATGGCATGCTTTATCTGTAATCAAATGTCTACAGTTCCTTCTTAGACTTTGGATAGTATTTTTTGTCATGATTCATTTGGGGTTAACTTGTAACCTTGCTTTGCTCATAATAGTTTAGTCCTTCACAGTTTATTGTCATACAATATTTCTGTTACTGTATACATTGTTCTCATGGTTCTACTCACTCCATTTTGTGTTAGTTCATATTAGTCTTTCCAGGTTTGCCTGAACTCATTCTGTTTGGCATTTCTTATGATACAAATAGAATTCCATCATAACCATATACAACAGCTTGTTCAATCATTCCCCAAATGATGGATGTTCCCACAGTTTCCAGTTTTTTGCCACTATAAAAAGAGCTGCTAAATACTTTTATACAAGTAGTCCTTTCCCCCTATTTCTTATCTCCTTGGTTTACAGATCTATTAGTGGTATTGCTGGTTCAAAGGGTCTGCATAATTTTATGACCCTTTTGGTGTGGTTCCACATTGCTCTCCAGAGTGGTTTATTGATTCACAGTTCTACTAACAGTGTATCAGTATTCCAATTTTCCCACATCCTCCCTAACATTTATCATTTCACTTTTTGCTCTTATTAGTCAGTCTGATAGGTATGAGGTAGTATCTTAGAGTTGTTTTAATTTGCATTTCTCTAATCCGTAGTGATTTGGAGTATTTTTTCATGTGACTATAGTTTTAATTTCTTTTTCTGAGAACTGCCTGTTCATATCCTTTGACCATTTTTAATTGGAGAATGTTTTGTATTTTTATAAATTTGACTCAGTTCTCTCTCTATATTTGAGAAATGAGCCCATTGTCAAAGGCACTTGTCATAAAAATTTACCCCCTTTTGTTATTTTATTTCTAATCTTAGTTGCATTGGTTTTCTTTGTGCAAAACCCTTTTAATTTGATATAATAAAATTTTGCATTTCATTTTTCATTATATTCTCTATGTCTTCTTTGGTTATAAATTCTTCCCTTATCCATAAGTCTGACAAGTAAACTTTTCAGCATTCCTCTAATTCTTTTATGGCATCAATCTTTATTTCTAAATGAAGAGTCTTTTATTTTGACTTTATCTTGATGTATGATGTGAGATAATGGTTTCTGTCTAATTTCTGCCTACTATTTTCCAGTTTTCCTAGCAGTTTTTTGTGAAATAGTGAGTTTCCCCATTGTTTATTCTAATTCCTTCAGTTTATTTTTCTGCTTATTGCTATTGCTAGTGTAATATTAAGTAGTAATGGTTATAATGGGGATCCTTGCTTTACCCCTGATTTTTATGGGGAAGGGTTGTAGTTTGTCCTTATTATAGATAATTCTTGTTGATAGTTTTAGATAGATGCCCTTTATCATTTTAAGGAAGGATCCTTTTATTACAATACTTTTTCTGTATCCAGTTAATCATATGGTTTCTATTGGTTTTGTTATTCATATGATCCATTATGCTGATAGTTTTTCTAATATTGAACCATCCTTGTTCTTGCATTCCTGGTATAAAACTCATCTCTGTTCATGTAAATGATTCTTGTGATATAATGCTGTAATCTCCTTACTAGTGATTTATGTAAAAATTTTCATCAGTATTCATTAGGGAGCTTAGTCTATAGTTTTCTTCCTCTGTCTGGTTTAGGTATTGAAATAGGGGAATGAGGGAGACAGGAATACTTGGTATGACAGTTACACACTTAATTTAGCCAGGGAAACTAATTAAATATTTGTGAGTTCTTTGGGGTTATAATGAGACAATAGGAAACAACATAAAATGATTTTAATAGTAAAATGAGGCAGGGCAAGAGGGAAATGGGGGCAAACTACTCTTAACTGCTATAGGAGGGAAGATACAGGGGTTTAAGTGGTCCAGGAAATCAGGGCAGGGGAGATAAAATTTACACTACACTATACTAGACTAAATGCAAGCTTGAAAGGGTTTTGGAGATCTCACTGCATGCTCCAACGATGTTCTCTGCTGTCCCAGGGTCCACTACCTCCACTGGGTCACTCTAATAGGCTGTCATAGACTGGGAGGTCCACCTTCCAAAGTTGCTGATCCAGACCTATTTTTGTAGTTCCTCAAGTGGGGATTCTTCAGTGAGATCAGGGCACAAGCTCCTCTACCAGTGGCAAAACTCCCAGCTGTCCCAGAGTTCAAAAGCTGTGTGCCCTTTCTGCCACATTCCAAAAGCCCTTAGAATGTTCAACTCAAGCTTGCATTTTCCAATATACTTTTCTAAATTTTACACTTATCTACCTTACCTTATTCCTTATTACAGTATCAATACTGTATTTGTGTCATGAATGGAATTTGGAAGAATTCCTTCTTCCCTTATTTTTCCAAATGGTTTATATAGTATTAAAATTAATTATTCTTTGAATGTTTAGTAGAATTCATTTGTCAATCCATCTGGCCATGGGACCTTTTTCTTTGGGAAGTCTTTAATGTTTTATTCATTGTCTTTTTCTATGATGGGGTCATTTAAGTGTTTCCTCTTTTGTTAATCTGGGCAGTTTATATTTTTGTAAATATTCATCTATTTCACTTAGAATTATTGGCATATTTTTGGACAAAATAGCTTCCAGTAATTGTTTTAATTTCTTCTTCATTGATTGTGGTTTCACCTTTTTCATTTGTTACTGGTCATTTGGTTTCTTTCTTATATCAATTAACTAATGGTTTTTCTATGTTATTAAACTTTTCATACAACCAGCTCCTTTTCCTTTTTATTCAATGATTCTCTTACTTTCAGTTTTAAGAATTTCATATTTGGTGTTTAATTGGTGATTTTTAATTTGTTCTTTTTCAAGTTTTTTTAGTTGTATTCTCAATTTATTGATTTATTATTTGTCTATTTTATTGCTATAAGTATTTATAAATATAAAATTTCCCCTAAGTAGAACTTTATCTTCATTCCATAAATTTTGGTATGTTGTCTCCTTTTTATTCTTTTTAATGAAATTATGGAGTGTTTCTATGATTTGTTCTTTGACCCATTTATTCTTTAGGACAAGATAATTTAATTTCTAGTTAATTTTTAGCTTTTCTGCTGCTTTTTTGTTGAATTTAATTTTTAAAAAATTTTATTTTGAATATTTTCCCATAGTTACATATCTCATGTTCTTTCCCTCTCCTCAAAATGCCCCTACCCCCCTTAGCCGACACACAATTCCACTGGGTTTTACACATATCATTGATCAAGACCTAATTCCATATTATTGATAGTTGGACTAGAGTTATTGTTTAGTGTCTACATCCCCAATAATATCCCCATCAGCCTATGTGTTCAAGCATTTGTTTTTCTTCTGTGTTTCTACTCCCACAGTTCTTCCTCTGAATGTGGCTAGTTTTCTTTCTCATAAGTCCCTCAGCCTTGCTCTGGATCCTTGCATTGCTGCTAGTAGAGCAGTCCGTTATGTTCGATTGTACCACAGTGTATCTATCAGTCTCTGTGTACAATGTTCTCCTGGATCTGCTCTTTTCACTCTGCATCAATTCCTGGAGATCATTCTAGTTCACATGGATTCTTCCAGTTCTTTATTCCTTTGAGCACAATGTTATTCCATCACCAACAGATACCACAATTTGTTTAGCCATTCCTCAATGGAAGGACATTCTCTCATTTTCCAATTTTTTGCCACCACAAAGAGTGTGGCTATAAATATTTTTGTACAAGTCTTTTTACTTATTATCTCTTTGGGGTATAATCCAAACAGTGCTATGGCTGGATCAAAAGGCAGATAGTCTTTTAAATCCCTTTGAACATAGTTTCAAATTGCCATCCAGAATGGTTGGATCAGTTCACAACTCCATCAGCAATGCATTAATGTCCCAATTTTGCCACATCCCCTCCAACATTCATTACTCTCCCGTGTTGTCATTTTAGCCAATCTGCTAGGTGTGAGGTGATACCTCAGAGTTGTTTTGATTTGCATTTCTCTAATTATTAGAGATTTAGAACACTTTCTCATGTGCTTATTGATAGTTTTGATTTCTTTATCTGAAAATTGCCTATCCATGTCCCTTGCCCATTTATCAATTGGGAGATGGCTTGATTTTTTGTACAATTGGTTTAGCTCCTTGTATATTTGAGTAATTAGACCTTTGAGTTTTTTGTTATAAACATTTTTTTCCCAATTTGTTTCTTCCCTTCTAATTTTGGTAGCATTGGTTTTGTCTGTACAAAACCTTTTTAGTTTAATGTAGTCCAAATTATTTATTTTACATTTTGTGATTTTTTTCTAACTCTTCCTTGGTTTTAAAATCTTTCCCTTCTCAAAGATCTGACAAGTATACTATTCTGTGCTCACCCAATTTACCTATATTTTCCTTCCTTATATTCAAGTTATTCACCCATTCTGAGTTTATCTTGGTATAAGTTGTAAGATGTTGATCTAGGCCCAATCTCTCTCATATTATTTTCCAATTTTCCCATTTTGGATGTAATTTTTATTTGCATTATGACCTGAAAAGGATGCACTTTCTGCATTTCAACATCTAGTTGTGACATTTTCATCTATTATGTGGTCAGTTTTTGTGAAGGTGCCATATACTACTGAGAAAAGGGTATATTCTTTTTTCATTCAGTTTTCTTCAGAGATCTATCCTATCTGGGTTTTCTAAAGTTCTATTTACTTCTTTAACTTCTTTATTATTTTTTTTGTTGTATTTATATACTTTTTTTTGTATATATATTTCTTTTTTTTTTTTTAAACTCTTGTACTTCGGTGTATTGTCTCATAGGTGGAAGATTGGTAAGGGTGGGCAATGGGGGTCAAGTGACTTGCCCAGGTTCACACAGCTGGGAAGTGGCTGAGGCTGGGTTTGAACCTAGGACCTCCTGTCTCTAGGCCTGACTCTCACTCCACTGAGCTACCCAGCTGCCCCTATTTATATACTTTTGAGAGGGGGAGTTTGAGATCCTCCACCAAGATATGTGTGTGTGTGTGTGTGTGTGTGTGTGTGTGTGTGTGTGTGTGTGTAGTTTTATTGTCTATTTTGTCCTATACCTCATGTGACTTCTTCTTTAAGACTTTGGATGCTTTGGCATTTGCTTTATATATGTTTAGTATTTACATTTTTTCATTGCCTTTCAGGCTTTTATCAAGATGTAATTTCCTTCCTTCTCTTTTTTGATTTGATCAATTTTTATTTTTGCTTTGTCTGAGATTGTGATTGCTACCCTTATTTTTTTACTTTGGCTAAAGCATAATAGATTCTGTTCTAGCTTCTTATTTTTACTTTTTGTGTTTTTTATAGATTGTATATTGTAGGATTTTTCTTTTTAATCCACCATGTTATCCTTTTCCATTTTATGGATGAGTTCATCCCATTAACATTCACAATCATGATTATGAACTCTGTGTTTCCCTCCAACTTATTTTACCATTGTTTACCATTCTCTCTTTTTCCTTTTAGCCTTTCTATGTTCCCAAATATTTTGTTTCCAACCACCGACGCCCTGAATTTGTCCTCTTTTTTGTCCATCTCTTCCACCTTCCCTCACTCCCTTCTCTTATTTCTCTTATCTTCCTACTTCCCCAGAGGGCAAAGTAGGTATTTGTAGCTGGCTGAATGTGGGTGTTATTCCCATTTTGAGCTAATTCTTATGAGAGTAGAATTCAAGTCTTGTCTGTCATATCCTCCATCTTCTCCACTGTATTGTCTCTTAGGTGCTTCTTCTTAGGAGAGAATTTACCCTCTTTTATTTTTCCTTTTCTGTTCTATTTTGCCTGTTCTTCTTTCCTGTTCCTTGATTATTTTTTTTTGATATTAGCACATCCTATTCTGCTCAGCACAGTAGTATTTAAAGAATCTTATGCCCTTTAGAGAATCCATTTAGGACTTGTACTTCAACCTACTCCATGTCAGTAGTAAAACTTATTAGTCAGCCAGTAAATATTAGATGCCTGCTTTCTCCCAAGAGCATTACACTAAGCACTGCCAATATAAGAAAAGCTAGGGATGCACCTTGCCCTTGAGCTAATGATCTAAGGGGAGATAGTATATAAAATATGTAAACAAGATACATATACATGTGTGTGTGTATATATATATATCTATATCTATATATATATATATANAGTCACTATAAGAAAGAGAACAACAGAGTCCCAAACCTGACCTATTCAACATTGAGCTGACTCACTTGCTAAGCAGAGAGATATGGCAGTCAAGAACAATACCATTTTAAAATATAAGCTCACTTATAACATCTCCCAGTGTGAAGGATGGTGGGAAATTATGAGGAATAATTTCCTGATGAAATAGTGAGAAGCAGAAGATGGGAAAACCATTTTAAGGAAAGTAGGGTGAGAGAACCTAGAGTCATTTTGAAAATGTTTTAGAATGAACCTGGAAAAAGAGGAGGACCACAAACAGATTACAGATGGGAAATTTTAAATTTGAGAATAGAAGAATTGGGGGAGGGGATGGATGTGGGTGTGGAAGAATGATCCACACTTAGGGACCAAGGAAATGGATGTTCATTTATTTATTTATCTATCTAGCCATTCATTCATTCATTCATTCATTCATTCATTCATTCATTCATTTAAACCCTTAACTTCTGACTTGGAGTCAATACTGTGTATTGGCTCCAAGGCAGAAGAGTGGTAAGGGTAGGCAGTGGGGGGTCAAGTGACTTGCCCAGGGTCACACACCTGGGAAATATCTGAGGCCAGATTTGAACCCAGGACCTCCTGTCTCTAGACTTGGCTCCCAATTCACTGAACTACCCAGCTGCCCCCAGGCCTGTCTTTTTAATGCTAGTATATTATTCTGGTGGTAGTCTGGCTATTTTTTATGGACCAGTGCAGTCTCTGAAGAACTTAAAATGAATATCTCATAAAGGGTAATGGAGAGGCACAAAAATGGATGTGAATAAGCTATAACATATAACAAATTAGGAACACCAAAGAAGAACCAAAGTTAAGGATTTCTGAGAAATTTTTAAATGAGATGGGCTGATCATATAGTAAGAATGAGGAATAACTAACCTCTGGACAGACTATGTTCTCCATTGGTATTCTGATAGTGATAGAAGAAAGTAAGGAATACCTCTAGCATATTGGTTGGATCTTATATGGCAGACTTATGGAGGACCTGAATAAATGAATGAAAAAGCACTTGACATCTCCTTCTGTATCTCCTTTCCAAGAAGTTCATCTAGGTCACTATGATTAACTATGGTTATCTCCATAGACTTTGTCCTGGCCCCTGTACTGTTCTCTTTCTTTACTTTTTTCCCTTGATGCTATCAGCTCCCATGGATTCAATGATCATCTCTATGCTGATGAGGTCAGAAAAGATTAAAGTGAAGTATATTAGTACCAGTTATGAAATCTGTGCCGAAAATGTTTTTTTTTTTGTATGTAGAATGGTGAGGAAATTGAATCTTTGAGACCTGTGTTTAAAATGTATTGAGTAGAGTACTATGCCTGGAATTAGGAAGACCTGAGTTCAAAATAAGATTCAGCCATTTCTTATCTATGTGACCCTAGAGAAGTCACTTAAAACTCTGCCTCAGTTTCAACTAAAATTGGGATAACAGGGTACCTAGCTCCTTGAACTTTTATGAGTATCAAATGAGATAATCATAAAATGGTTATTAGCCCAGGGTCTAAATAGGTTCTTGCTTAATAAATGCTCTTTCTCTTGCTCATTCTTTTTTGTAATAATAAAGTTGAGCTGTTTAGCTGCTAAGCTGCTACTCTTCTATTATCTCTTGAAGTTTTCTAAAGTTTACTGATCATCTAATATGGAGAGGGAAAAAGTGATTGTAATAATCAGTATATAATAGCTCAAACACAGCCATAGTTATGTTAAGTTTTGTGAATACTTTTATTTGAAGTGAGAGCAATTGGGTTTGAATCATGATTCAATCACATGTTGTCTGTGTGACATCAGGCAAGTCACTGAACTTCTCTGAGCCTCAGTTTCCTCATTTGTCATATTGATTGGACCAAATGAGCTCTAAGGTTTTCTCCAGCACAAACACCATTATCCTTTTAAAAGTAGTGATTTGCTCTGAATTCCCCATGAACCTGAGATTAACATCTTATGTAGCTCTTCTGTCATCTCTTTAAGTGTGGACAGTGGTTTTATAAGTGTATTACTCTTGGGGGCAGCTGGGTAGCTCAGTGGTTTGGAAGTCAGGCTTAACGATGAGAGGTCCTAGGTTCAGATCTGGCCTCAGACACTTCCCAGCTGTGTGACCCTGGGCAAGTCATTTGACCCCCATTGCCCACCCTTACCACTCTTCCACCTAGGAGCCAATACACAGAAGTTAAGGGTTAAAAAAAGTGTGTATTACTTTCTATGATGTTTAGTTTAAAGGTGCTAAACAGTCATTTGGATGTAGGTATTTTTTGTAAAGACAAATTTCATATTGCTTTATTGTCACATCTCAATTTATTAAACTTGCAGAAAAATTCTTTTTGCAAAATTTTTCTACTTCTTTAAAAATGCCTGGAGTTTTCCTTAGGGGCAAAATGTGCCCTGTTTCATCATTTGACTTTTTAGTTTGTAGCAAAGTTCTCATTTGAAGCTCACAAGATGAATCTCTAGATGCTTTATTTTTGCTCCATGGTACTTTTTCATTCTTTCAACTGTCTTAGAGAGAACTCTTTCTTTCCTTTGTTTCCTGGTAACTCTCATTCTAAAGAGACTAAAGTCTCTCTTTGTAATTTTTTCCACCTTATTCTCCTATTATGTTACCTTCTTCTGGTTTAGTTTCATTATATATTTGTGATAGATATTATAACAATTATTTAGTAAAAATTTAAAATGGTATTTTCCATTAAACCAAAATGTATATAGCTCTTCTCTGCTTCACTTTATAATAACATTTTTCTTCATTTATGTTGTTGTTAGCCTGTTGACAGTCATAACTTATGAGAAGATTGAAGATACTTTTTTTTAGTAACTTCTATACTTGTGGTTATCTTCTTGTAAGATAATAGAGTTCAAAATTCCTAATTGAGTCTTGGATGATTAAGATATTAGATTGGATATTTTCATTTTACAGCAAATGAAGTTTAATTTACTGTCTTTCTTCTCAATTTTAAATTATGATATATCAGTTTGAGAGGTTTTACAACTACATTGGAAGAAAGAAAGCTGTCTAAAAGAACAGTTCAAAAGTAGCTCTTTTTGTACTTATGGACTGACTATAAAGAGTCTGTGTACACAAATATCTTTAAATTTGTTATTTTATTATTGTGGCTTACTTTTGGATCTCAAAGAATGGAAATTATTTAGAATTATAACTTTAGTTCTAAAAGTTGAGATTGGGCTCTTGATAATGGTTGGATAATTTTTGGCCATTTTGGTATAGTAGTAAACCTGTTTCAGTTCTATTGATATTTTAGCTTCAGTATAGTTTTTATCTCCCTTATTAACATATCTTTAAAGATGTTTATGTTTATGTGCATTTATAATGTCTCCCTTTTGCAGGCCATATTTCTTCCTCTATTAAAAGAAAGTAGAAAAAGAAAACTTGCATCATAGATATATGTAGTACAGCAAGACAAATTCCCACATTGACCATAACATAATATATATTCCCATCCCACCTCACCCACTCTGAATAGTTGTCATTTTGGCAGGAGGACAGTAAAGTAACCATTGCCATAAACCAGTGGTTCCCAAACTTTTTTGGCCTACCGCCCCCTTTCCAGAAAAAAATATTACTTAGCCCCATGGAAATTAGTTTTTAAAAATTTTAATAGCAATTAATAGGAAAGATAAATGCACCTGTGGCCATCTCTGCCCTCTCTGGGTCGCTGCAGCACCCACCAGAGGGTGGTAGTGCCCACTTTGGGAATCATTGCCATAAACCTTTCATCTGTATATAAAATACATTTTTGTCAATTGTTTTCTAATTTTTTTCTTTATTAAGGTGTACCTCCTTGACCCCTGGACCTAGCTGTGATCGATTTAAATTACATATACCATATGCTGGGGAAACATTAAAATGTAAGTAGATATTGCTTATTTTTCAGAGAAACGTCAGTTACTATTCTTTCTTTATCTCAAATGATGTTTCTTTGTGCATTACGAAGTGCTACTGCTCTGCATTTATAGTGACATGCTTTCCACAATGCTTAGGAATTATGCTTCTCTTATTTGAGGTTATGGCTTGATTAAAACATCTTATCTCTCTGCTATGTCTGGCTCTACCCAAAGTAAGACAACCCACAGTTTTAAAAATATAATTAGAGGAGTTGGGATGTAAATCTTTTTTTTTCTTCCACAGCAGTAGGATACTGTTAACTTTCATTCGTGTACTACCAGTTAAAGACAAATACCCAAAACACTAAAAGTGCCTTTGACTATGTGGATGACAACAAAATGTGGCAAGACCTCAAAGAGATAGGAGTACTAGATCATCTTATTGTCTCCTGAGGAACCTGTATGCAGGTCAAGAAGCAGCAATTTGAACCAAACATTGAACAGCTGATTGGTTTAAGATTGGCAAAAGAATACTACAAGATTATATATTGTCACCTTATTTATTTAACTTATATGCAGGTCACATCATGTGAAATGTCAGGTTACCAGAAGAATTGTCAGCAATCTCAGATATACAGATGATACTACTCCAATAACAGAAAGTGAAGGAGAATTAAGAAGCCTCTTGATAAGGGTGAAAGGGGAAAGTGTAAAACCTGGCTCGAAGCTTAACATCAAAAAAACTTGAGCAATGAGAGCAATGTTATATTTTTATATAAAGTTCACTGCAGACAGCAACTGCAGCCGTGAAGTTAAAAAGACTCTTGCTCCTTGAAAGGAAAGCTATAACAAATCTGGACAGCATACTAAAAAGCAGAGGCATCATCTTACTGAAAAAGGTTTATATAGTCATAGCTGTGATTTTCCCAATAGCAGTGTATGGCTGTGAGAGTTTGCCTATGAGGAAAGCTGAGCACCATAGAATCAATGCTTTTGAATTATGGTGTTAGCGAAGACTTTTGAGAGTTCCTTGGACAACAAGGCAATCAAATCAGTCAATACTTAAAGAAATCAATTCAGACCATTCTTTGGAAGGACAACTACTGAAGCTAATGCTTAAATACTTTGGCTACATAAGGAAAAGACAGGATTCATTGGAAAAGACCCTGATATCAGTAAAGATTGAAGGAAAAAGAAGACAGCAGAGGATGAGATGGATAGTGTCATGGAAACAACTAACATGAACTTGGACAGACTTCAGGAGATAGTAGAGAATAGGAAGGGCTGTAATCTGGTCCATGGATGTTCATGAAGAGTTGGAGATGACTAAATGACTGAACAACAACAAACCCAAAATGCAGGCAGTCCCCTGCTTATGAGAGTACCTGCCTTATGAATGACTGGGCTTATAATGTCTCTCCCTGTCCCTATGAATAAGTCAGTCAGTCAGTAAACATGTATTAATCTCCTTTTTTACCAACCATTGTCTTCCTGCTGTTCTGTTTCAGTTGCTGCTACTACTGTCTCCCCAAGAGCAAGAGCCCTTCAACTCCTATGGAAGCCACAGCTTCTAAAGCTCCTGCTCACTTCTTCCAGGACCTCCTTCTCTCCTCTACCCAAGGCTCTTCTCTTGTGTTCTGTTAACTGCTGCTCTTCTTAAAATCCCCATCTAAGCATTAGTAGTAGCATTTTAAGCCTAGAGAGTCTAATATCATTGAGACTACTTCTAACAGAGAAGTGTTATTGTGAGCAGATTGGTTGGTTTGTTGTCTTTTGTATGCAAAGAGAACTAAAATGACATCACTGGTGATGTCTTTTGACTTGAGCATAAATTGGATTTAAGTGAGGTATAGTTGTATAAAGCTGTCAGCCTCACTCTTCCAGAGTCATTAAAATCTAGTTTCAAGACAAAAGTGAGGAAGACTTTTGGCTCAGGATGCAGTGGATGATTTTGGCTTTTTTGATTTCTGACCAAGCTCTAAGCACTCCACAGCACACCTTTCATGGCTGTTGGAATGAACTGCTTTAACCTGCCCCTTCTGCCTCGGGGTATCTTCACATGCCTGGGGTAGACATCCCCAGACGGTGGACAACATCTTTGTGGCCCATCAGTTACCTTCAACCTGATTTAACTCATCTGCCAAGATGGTTTACTGGGATGTGGCCATTGTGCAGCCTACTGCTTCTTGGAGCCACATGTGAGAGCCAGGTGACAGGTGATTACTAAAGGAGGAAAACAGCCTTGAAAAGGGCTTGGCAAGCCCTCACAGAAGTGCTAGTCTTCCCTGAGCATTTTGTACACCTTGTGAGCAGATAGGTATTCTTGGCATCTCTGGTTAGAATTTAGAATGTTTTCCCATAAATTAATATTCCGAATGGTGATTATGAATCATAATTATAAACATATTCTACATAAAGTTGTCTGTATGATGTTAGTATAAATGCTGATAGTAAAGTAGAGATCAAAGATTCAGAAAGGCTTGAGTTTGAATCTTCTGATAGATGTTTACTAGCCAAGTGACTATAGGTAACTTATTTAACTCTTCAGCCTCAGTTTCACCATCTGTAGAATGATAATAATAACACCGTACAAAATTATTTGAGACTCAGATGAGATATTTGCCAAATATTTTGTATATCTTAAAGCACCATGTTCAATGTTTATTATTTTTACTATTAAAATATTTATAATAAACTGAAAAACACGATTTTCCTGCTCCTTTAAGACCTTTTTAGACTGTCCATCTGGAACTGGTTCCTCATTTAACTGTCCATGTATCCTTAAGAGCTTATGGATTAAACATTGCCTCTTCTCCTATGCTTAGCATAGTGTATTGCACATTAGTGAACACAACTGTTTTTGAATGAATTATATAAAAATTGGGTATAGTAAGGAGCTGGATGCTATCTTTGAATTTTAATATTTGTACTATGCTGCTAGGCATTGTTTTAGACATCATCTTGATAGTTGTCATCAGTTTTGCTTTTTATATTTTTCCAAGATTCACTTATTTGAAGATCATTCTCAAGCACACATGGTATTTTTAGCATCTAATTAGAGAGGCAGGTCACTTCAGATTTAGCAGGTATTCTAAAAAAGGCTTTTTGAAAGAAAATTAGCAAGTCTTTTTTTATACATTAGTCATTCTCTTTTAATGTTAATTCCAGTTTTTGTACTTTTGGGGTACTTTATGATGTTTGAAATGAAATAATTTTTGAAGATTTCTTTGTATTGGTATTTCATGGTACTCTAATAGTTTCTTAGAATCCATAATGCATCAGATATTCTATTTTGCAACTAGCAATAAACCTTTCTTAAGAAAATCATTATTTTTGTTGGAAATAGTAATATAAAATGTAATTTATTTATTGTTGTTATATTTTACCAGGAATATTTTTTCTTTTTGCTTAAAGCCATTTTTGCTCTCTCATGAGGAATTATAGAATAATAGAGCTGATGCGAAGGATTTTTGAAGTCACTTAGTTGAACTCATTGCTCTTATGAATAAGGAAATTGAAGCCTATAGAGATAAAATAATTGTGCTTCAATTCAATAAACAATTTAGTAAGTATTGACCATGTGTCTAGTACATATGTCTTTTCTCTTATTAAAGAACCAAAAAAAGCAGTTGTAAATAAAATTGAGTGAAAAAAATCAAAAGTAAAGATGATTGGTAGACACATTCTTTCAGCCAAGTAAATTGACCCGTGAGCATCAGATGCAAAGAGGCAAACTCTTTAAGAATTATAGGTTTTCATATAATCCAGAGGAAGTATAGTATTGGGTAGAATTCTAGTCTTGGAGTCAGGAAAATTTGTATTCGAAGGCCATTTCTCATACTTACTAGCTGTGTGATCATTGAGAAATTAATCTCAGGATAAACCTAAGTACCCTCAGTAGTTCATACTCAATACCATCAATAATGCATCTTGAGGTAGTACTTTACCTCAAAGAGTTATCATAAGGCTCAAGTAAGATAATTTGTATAAAGTGCTTTAAAAACTTAAAGTGGGGGGCAGCTAGGTGGCTCGGTGGATTGAGAGCCAGGCCTAGAGACAGGAGGCCCTAGGTTCAAATGTGACCTCAGACATTTCCTAGCTGTGTGACCCTGGGCAAGTCACTTGACCCCTATTGCCTAGCCCTTACCATTCTTCTGCCTTGGAACCAATACAGAGTATTGATTCTAAGATGAAAGATAAGGGTTTATTAAAAAACAAATAAACAAAAAACCTTAAAGTGCCACATGAACATATTATTCCAGAAAATTTTGCATAAGAATTAGAAAAAAAAGGGCAAAGTAATGGTTGATAGAATCTATAAGACACTGAAATAGAATCTTTAAATTTAATTTGCCAAGAAATGTCATGGCCAAACTTCATAATTTCATTATCAAACAATAAATGTTTTTGCATCTAGGAAAAATTCCTTCATAATTGCAAAGAAAACAACTTTAGATTGCTTAACCAAATATAAGAAATGAAAGGATAAATTAGAATATGTTAATCTGAAAAAGATGACTTCCTTTTCAACTATGTTAATTTGAGCATAGTCAATGGGAGGAAAAAGATTAATTTCAAGGAAAAGGAAATCATTTGAGACACTCTTAAAACCAGAAATAACCATCCAAATAAGCAAAAACTTTATGCAGCTATAGTTTTTCCCGAATTTTCTCTTTGTCTAATGAGGGATAACAAATATTTCTCTATCCTCATAAATTTAGTCCCTTTAGGTTGCTTTGTTAGTAAACAGAGTTTTGAAGAAATTTCCTAGTAGAATTTGGAGACTAAAATTACTAGGCTGAGAAACCCACTATAGCTAGAGGTCCTAAAACAGTTTACTGCAATTATCTTCAAATTGCTTTCCTTAAGGACACAGAGAATATTCATATTAATCTATTCTTGCTGAATGGCCAGAGGCCATAGTTCTCTAATTTCAGTGTAGTGGAGGTTACTATCTTCTCAGTAAGCAATTTCCATTTCCAGAGGTATCACCAAAAGTGCCAACCAAACCACAAAAGCCAAATCTAAGATCATCTTCTACACTCCCCTCCTCTCCCCTCATTACAATTCTTTTCTACTCCTGGGAGATTGCTATAATTATTCAGGTCTGAGCTTGACTCAAGCCATTTTCATAACAAGTTAGGCTTGATATTTGAAAAAAATGTGTCACTTATAGGTCATTCAGTATTTATCAAAAAGGAATATAGTTAATAAGGATCATCACTGAAGGCACTTTAAATTAACTGAGTGGAGCTTCCTTGCTGGTTACCCTATAATGATGTACCAATCAAGCATTAGAGTGTCCATTTCACTGTTCACTGAATTCCTGATCTTTGACTGGAAGTGTGGTTATGACTTCTCTTTGGATTCTCTTTGGATCATTACTTGGCTTTTTTTTTTAAGAGGATTTATGAGAGAGACTTTGGCTGAACTGTTTCCTCTTTCTCCACCATCTTTGTCAGTCTTGAAGTATAGGATATTGAAAGAATAGCAAACTGAATTCTGTTGATACTGAATTTGAAGTAACTATGGTTATCTATGAGTTGGAACATTAATTAAAATACATATTTTACATAATTATGTGGTACATGTAAAAATTTATCATTTTATGGAATAGAAATGATATATTAGAAATGAACATAAAAGTTGTAGAAGTAATAAGCATATTCTTTTTTTTTTTTAAACCCTTACCTTCTACCTTAGAATCAATACTTTGTATTGGTTCTAAGGCAGAGGAATGGTAAGGGCTAGGCAATGGTTGGTTAAGTGACACAGCTAGGAAGTGTCTGAGGCCAGATTTGAACCTAGAACCTCCAGTCTCTAGGCCTGGCTCTCAAACCACTGATCTACCCAGCTGTCTCTAATAAGCTTCTTCATGAATCAAAGGGTATGAGGTCTAATTGGATAGTAAGTAAGAATATCCTTCAAAATTTTTTTTTAATTTTGAATTACAAAAAAAAATTCCATTTTGTAGCATTTTTCAAAAAATATTGAGCCTTGAATTCTTTTCCTCCTTTCCTACCTCCTTGCCACACAACCCATGCCTTAAAGTGGTAAGCAATCTCATATAGATTTTACATGTTCAATTTGGTAAAACATTTTTCCATATTAATCCTCTGTGGAAGGAAACTGAGTAAAAAAAAAGAGAAAGTGGAAAAATTTGTTTTGGTCTAGATTTAGACTCTATCATATCTTTTTCTTTAGAAGTAGTTGGCATTTTTTGTCATGAGTCTTTTGGGATAATTTTGGACCATTGTATTGCTAAGAATAGCTAAGTTATTCAGATTTGTTCATTATATAGTATACCTGTCACTGTGTATAATGATCTCTTGATACTGCTTATTTCCATTCTGCTTTAGTTCATATGTCTCCAGGTTTTTCTTAGCTCTCCTGTTTGTCATTTCTTATAGCCTGATAGCAATCCATTACAGACATATGCTATAATTTACTCAGCTTTCTCCAATTCTTTGCCCCCACACAGAGACCTGATTTTAATTTTTTGATATATTTAAGACCTTCCCTCTTTTGTTTTTGTAAGAAATTTTTTATTATTATGAATCATTATGATTATTGGGTATTATTCTCCATCCTATTTACTCCTATTTAGTTTCTGAACTACTCTTCCCCAAATTTACTCTTTTTTCTATCAGCCTCACCCTCCTTCTCTTATTTTCTTTCCTGTCTACTTCTTATGATTATTGGGTATTATTCTCCATCCTATTTACTCCTGTTTAGTTTCTCAACTACTCTTCCCCAAATTTGCCCTCTTTTCTATCAGCCTCACCCTCCTCTTATTCTCTTTCCCAGCTACTTCCTGTAGGGTAAGATAACTTTCTATACCCAATTGATATCTATATTCTTTCCTCATTGAGCCAATTCTGATGAGTGTAAGGTTTGCATGCTTCCCTCCCCACCTTCCCTATCTTCCTCTCCACTGTAAAATCTCTTTCATGCCCTTTTATGTGAGATAATTTGTCCCATTCTATTTCTTTTCATCAGGAATGTTTGAAAGTCCTTTATTTTATTGATTATCCTTTTTGTCTCCTGAAGGATTATGCTCGGTTTTGCTGGATACGTGATTTTTAGTTGAAGTCCTAACTCCTTTGTTCTCTGGGATATCATATTCCAGATCCTCTTATCTCTTAATATAAAAAGCCTCTAAATCTTATGTTATCCTTATTGAGGCTCTGTGATATTTGAATTGTTTCTTTTTGACTGCTTGCAGTATTTTCTTCTTGACCTGGAATTTCTGGAATTTGGCTATAATATTTCTGGGAGTTTTCCTTTTGGGATCTTTTTTAGGAGGTGGTGGGTGGATTCTTTCAATATCTATTTTGGCCTCTGGTTCTGGAATTATCAGGGCAGTTTTCCTTGATAATTTCTTGAAAGGTGATGTCTAAGCTCTTTTTCCTGATTATTGCTTTCAGGTAGTCCAATAATTCTGAGATTATCTCCCTTGGATTTGTTTTCTAAGTCATTGGTTTTTCCAATGAGATATTTCACATTTTCTTCAATTTTTTTTCTTTTGATTCTTTTTTGAAGTCTCATGGAGTCACTAGCTTCTACCTGTGCTATTCTGATTTTTAAGGCATAATTTTCTTGAGTGAGCTTTTGTTTTTCCTTTTCATTTGGTTTCAGTGAATTTGTGTAACAACTCTGCCTTTTAAGAAGTTCTTCTCTTCAGTATACTTTTGTATATATTTTTCCATTTGGTCAATTCTGCTTTTTTAAGTTCTCTTCATAGGATTTTTGTGCCTCTTTTTACCAATTGGCTTATTCTGTTTTTTAAGAAATTTTGCTCCTTTACTAAGCTGTTGACTCTTCATTTTTCTGTAAAACTATTTCTTTTCCAACTTTTTCTTCTACCTCTCTTATGTGATTTTTAAAATCCTTTTCGAGCTCCTCCATTGATTCTTCTGGGGCTTGAGAGCAATTACATTTTTCTTGGAGGTTTTGGATTCAGTAGTGTTGACTTGTTGTGGTCTTCTGAGTTTGTGTTTTGGTCTTCCCTGTCACCAAAATAATCTTCTATGTTGAGTTTAATTTTTTGTTGTGTGCTCATTTTCCAGCCTTTTTCTTTTCTTTTAATTTAAAAACTATTAAAGTTGGGCTTCATAACTGTGGTGAAGGGAGCACTGTTTTAGCCTTCAAGTTCTTTGTGCAGCTACATGTAGAGCTGGTTCTGCGAATCTCTCTGCTTTTAGTTCATTCAAGGTAGTTAGATGTAAGGAGAGGTATGTTATTAATACTTTTTCAACCTGCGCTCTTTTCCATGAGTAACATAAGTCTATTTTACCCCTTGGAACTTTGACCAGGGTCCCCTGCTCCTTTCTGGCCCCAAGCGCTGATATGTGTTAGTGCTCCTTTTCACCTCAGGACTTCTACCTGGCTCTGCTTGTGGGCAATGCAAAATAAGCCTTTGGGGCAATTGGATAGCTCAGTGGAGTGAGAGTCAGGCCTAGAGACAGGAGGTCCTAGGTTCAAACCCGGCCTCAGCCACTTCCCAGCTGTGTGACCCTGGGCAAGTCACTTGACCCCCATTGCCCACCCTTACCAATCTTCCACCTATGAGACAATACACTGAAGTACAAGGGTATAAAAAAAATATATATACAAAAAAAAAAAATAAGCCTTCCCCTAAGAGCCAACAAAAGGACCCTTGCAGTCTCCTTCTGAGCATAATGTCTATGGCTGAGAGGCCCAGAAACCTTTACTGATGTGTGCCAAAGGCCTGTTACTATGATAGAGCCTGTCATGACATGCTTCTTATCCATCTTGACTGACCCTCAGGAAGAGCATCTTAATAATGAGTTAGACAAAGGAAAAATCATAGAAACTTTGAATAATTATTTCAAGAGTTTTAATAATGTGATAATGTACCAATTTTTATCAGAATCTTCCAACCAGTCCTAAGAAGAAAAGTTTCATTTCTGAAAACATATTGAAAAAATGTAAAAGAAAGTTAAAGATTTTATCAACTAAAAAACCTATCAAATCAGTACATTAAGAAGCCTAAAGAAAGCACAAAATATGTATCTTTTAAAATTAGAGGAGAAAAGGGGACAGCTGGATGGCTCAGTGGATTGAGAGCCAGGCCCAGAGAAAGAAGGTACTGGGTTGAAATTTGGCCTCAGATACTTCCTAGCTGTGTGATCCTAGGCAAGTCACTTAACTCCCATTGCCTAACCCTTACCACTTTTCTGCCTTGGAATCAATATATAATATTGATTCTAAGACAGAAGGTAATTTACTCTCACCACTCATTTCACAGTTTTCTCACATCATCTCCATCATCACCTTCACTTCAATGTATCATGATCATCCCTTCCCCATTTTTCCATCCCTGACTATCATTTCCACTGTTGCTTTAATCTTTGATCTCGTATTTATTGGTTTTTTCATTATTGTCCGCAGCTATGACTATGGGTCTCACATACTTTAAAAAATAAACAAACCTACCAAACATCTATAATCTCTCATTTTGGCTAAACTCCTCAAAAAGCTTTCTATATTTGATTCTTCTACTTCCTCTCTTTTTGCTTGCTCTTAAACTTGCAGTCTGACTTCTCAACATTTAATCGAATTTGCTTTCTCCAGACTTACTGGTGATATGTTAATTTCTGTCTAATTATCTTTCCTCAGTCCTTATCCTTATTGATCTCTCTGCATTTGAAATCACTGACCACATTCACCTCCTAGATGTTCTCTCTTATCTGGGTTTTTGATAGTTTTCTTTCTTGACTCTCCTCTCGATCTGATTTCCTATCTTTCTGCTCCTTTCAAGTCTTCTTTACTATATTTTCAATTTTGTCATACTCACTAACTGTGAGTATTCCAAAAGACAGTCCTAGGTCCTTTTCTTGTTTCTTTCTGTGGTCTACTATTATGATTTCAATAGGCTTCATAGATTAAATCATAGTCACTCTACAGATGATTCACAGAAATGTAATTACAGTCCTGGTTTCTATCCTGTTCTTCAGCCATGAATTGCCAAGTTGTAATTTCTTTTTATACAACAGCTCCAGTATACTTCCTTTTCTTCCCATTCACACAGCCACCACTTCAGTTCATTACCATTTCTTGGACCATTGCTGTAATCTTCTAAATGGACTTTATGTCCCAAAAGGATTTGTGAAAAAAAAAATTGAACATCAAAGAGGTGGCTAGATGGAAAAGAGAATTGGTCTAAAATGGGGAGATTAGTCAAGGGTGAGATATTGAGAGACAGCCCATATGTGGCATTAGTACTCACTTGATTGCAAATGTTACAGGAAGGCTCCCAGCATATTAGGTTGCTCACTCCAGTAGAACATTTATAATAGGATATTGAGAAGAGTTCAAGACAAGAAGACTTCAATGAGTTGTGACTTCTACCATTGGAGGGAATACTCAAAATTCATAGCTGCATCTAATGTTGATAGATAACCTTTCTATCCACTGTGCATTAATTCATCTCCAAATAGGTATATTACAATCCTCTCATTATAGTAGGCCCTGTGGATTATTTTATGTAGAAATAATTACCTTGGTAACACAACCTTCATATACTTTTCAGTTCAGAACTTTGACTTTGAAACCTTACTCTATTAGCAATGCTTTAGTTTTTCAGTATCTATGCCTGAGACATTGGTAATAATAACACCTTATTAATATAAGATTTAAAATTAGATTTGACTCACTATGAGAGTTATAAAAGTGAGATTGTGGTCATCACTTATAAAATATTAGCCCTTAAGTCAAAATGACTGTTAGCAGCTTTTATTTACAACAAGATAGAGATATTGGAAGTGGGCAATGTAGGAAGGAGACAGAGCCTTGTCTAGTCTACCAGCCTAAATGCTGATCTGGTGAAGTCCTGCTCAGCTCCCATGGGCTCTCTGAAGTCCTGATCTCCACATGGAAGTCCTGGTGGTATCTTCAGCCAGAAATCCACCAACTCGAGTCTCTTCCTTCAGCCCAAGTCACTCACCCAGTAAGTCTCTCCAGCATAGAAAGCTCCAGTCAAGAATAAGTCTAGGACAACCTGCCTGCTTCCAAGAGTCATCCTTCAGCCCAGCTTACCTACGCAGAATGAATCCAAGAAGAATCTCTCTTCAGCTTGGCTCTCCAATGCAGAGTGAGACAATGAATGCTTGGGCTGGCCTTTTCAGAGCAGTTTTCTCCACATCACTTTCTGTTGCTCCACTTTACAGGAACCAATCACAGCCTCCCAAATTGCCTTGTACTGGGTGGGTGGGGCAGTGTCCTTTGGAGGTATGAGCTTTTTCCAGTAAGTGACTTGTGAACTCTCTCACTTAATGGTTAGCTAGGTACTAAGTAGGGGTACTTCAAGTTCTTGATTTGATTAAATTAAAGTTTGCTGATTACATTAAAAATAAACTTAGTCTAATTCTCTCTTCAATACTTTAATGGATCTGTGATTTCATTGACTTGGATACCCTTCCCAACAAAACAGATCCCAACCTTTTGATGACTGTACATATACATTGTGACTCAGTGTTCTCTTATAAAGTTTCCTCAAAGTTTACCAAATATGCTTGGGGCCTCCCTTTAGGTCTCTTAGCAAGGCATCAATACTAGTGGAGCACAGGTCATCTCCTTTCCCCACTCTCCACCTCTAGCTCTTAATTCTGTTTGGAATCAATCAATAAATGTTGATTAAGTACATACTATGTGCCATGAACTTTTTGCTATTATTTATTTCCTAATCTTATTTAACAGATTACTGCAGAACAATTGTAAGAAACAAGTTCAGTTTTATTATCAGATAAAATAGAAATTTTATGGGCAAAGAAAAAACTGAAGAATCTGAGGGAATTGAAAATCTCTTCCTAACACAACTTCTAGGTGTGCTACATAGTAAAAGAATGGATGGCAAAATTTTAGTCTATCTCGAATGATTTTAAAGAGGAGATGGGCAAACTTAGAATGAAATTTCAAAAAATCTTTTTAGATTTTTGTGGCAGGAATATAACTAATAGACAAAATATGGTAAAATAGATATATTTTAAAAGCTAATGTCTGGTATAACTATCATTAATGCATAATTCCTGCCATAATACTTGACAGAAACTAAAGGATCTGAACACAACACAGTGTGTACTGCAGCTGTATAAGCCACCATGATTAAATGGTTTGAGAAAGCTATTGAACACCTTCAAAAAGCTATTGGGAGATTCTAGCAGTATTTATTTGGTATATACAATAGAATCCAGAAAACAAAAATTATGGGTACCTTTAATCAGCAATTGAAAGTGAAAACTAAAAGATTAACACAATACAGAATGTCAAGATAGTAAAAAAAAAAAACACTACACAATCAACAATTCAATGTCAACCAAAAACTGAGTTGTAGAAAATTGATATTCAGACATATTATAAGAGATCAAGAACTCCTAAAAGAAGATGAAAAAGAAAATCTGGTTATTCATATTGTTGGAAAAAGTACAATATTTCTTTCAAAGTGTAAAGTTTAAGTTGAAAATAAAAACCAGTCAATTATCAAATATTTATTTGGTGCCTATGTTATAAGGACAGGTGCTCTGTTTTCTGTGATAAATACAATTAATGAAGTAAGCCCTACTCATAAGGAGCTTATATTCTAGTGACTGAAACAACAAAGACATAAATATCCAGGGAATAAATAATATAAAATAGTTAAATACAAGGTTGTTTTGAGAAGGAGGGCACCAGCACTTGGTCACATCAGGAAAGGCCTAATATAGAAGGCAAGACAGAAAAAAATTAAAACACAAGTGTGACCAGCACTTGTCTAAATGCTGTAAATATAAATACAGGCCTAGAATAGTATAGTTCCTACCCTCAAGGAGCTTACATTCTAGTGGGGGAAGACATTACACAAAAAGGAACTTAAAAGGATGGGGAGTGTGAGGATTTGGTGTTGAAATCTGGAAAGTTAGAAGCAGAGGCAGGAGGGAAATGATACTTGGCTAGTCTGTGCTTTTCTCCAATATGGAGGCTCCTGGGGTGGAGGGTAACTCACCAATGGAAGGGATTTGGGAAGTTCCCTGGTCAGATGACCTCTAGAGAGGACAGGTATTCTAGGGTTAAGACACCAATTGCTGATGGCAGGGTGAGAAATTTAGAAGCAGAACCAGGGAGGGAAAGAAGATGGTGCTCTGCGTTTATCTTGAAGAAAGAGAAGGAATTTTTGAGACTGGTGGGTAAGAAATTCATTCCAGACATGGGGGATAGCCAGATTTCTTAGTTTCTATGTCCTTAACATAAACAAAAAGAAAACAACCTACCAACCTACCAGAAATGAGTAGTTTTGTTTTTCATGTCACTCTCCCTTGCTATTTACTTCTTTAAAAAACCCAGGAACAAAACAGTAATAATTACCTACCCCCTCCCATCAATATGACCCTTCCTGCAGAGCTAAGTGTTAAAGATCACATGTTTTTTAACCTCCTTCCCTGTTCTGAAGCCCACAGTTTTCTGATCTTGTGATCTAACCTAGCTGCCTTGTTTTTAGAAGGAGAAACTGAGCTCCACAAAGAGGCAGTGGTTCATTAGTTGTAGAACTAGGACTATGTTGTAGCATGTTGTAGCACTCCTATTTTGCATTTTCTCATCTAGCACACCTCATTTTATTGAGAGGAGTGATGGGGATGACTGGAAAAAATTAATCAAGGAAGAAAAAAATTTGAGTAAAAAGGGGAAAGGGATGAATTTCTAGTAGAATTCTCTTTCTAAAATCTTTTTCTTTCCTCTCTTTCCCTTCTGGAAAAATTAGGGGTAAATCATTTCTATCCATCCCATTATGGGTATTCATGTGGCATGTTTATTACTGACAATTGGAGCCTGACAATATGGATGATTAGTATACGTCAGAGTTACAATTTTTTACTCCTAGAAGGTCATACAGTATACTTGTATTTAAAATTCTCTATTGCAAAAAGTCCAGTTTACCAATTAATTTAAATAAATAAATAAGAATATTCATCATCCATATGAATGGCAAATTTAACCCCCTTTGGAATAATGAGCAATTTGTGACCATATGTTAAAATACCATAAGACAGCTTTAAAGATTTGGTCTCTGGCCATTGCCAGATTGTATCGTAGGAGTACAGCAGTATTGAAAAGCACTGACAATGTTTTCATTGGCTCTTGGGGGACATAGCAACTCCTTAATATAACATATAAAGAGCCCTGTTTTCAAACAAACCCATTATATGGAGGTGAAGTATAACAGGGATCCATTTTCTTATTCAAGTACATAAAACTTCCCTCCGACTACAAAGTGAAAAAATCAATATTAAAAAAATTGTGTAGGAGGAAAGGTTATTAAAAATAGTAGGGAGGAATACAGAAGGTAAGCCAAGGGATAGATGAAAGATACTCTTCATATTCTTTTTAGAGCATGTACTGGTCTTTATCAGATCTAAGAAAATAAGAATCACATGTTACTCATTCATTTTCTTTTTGCCAGCTTTTATGGTGTTAAAATTGTTTTTTATGTTAATACTGATTTCATGCCATAAGGACTGCCAATTAGTGATTTTTTTTTCCTTCCAGAAGAATGATTCATTATCTGGTAAAGTCAAATATTAATTTTTCTTCTTACCATAAGTTCAGAATGCCTGTGAATCATTTGTGGCATTCAGTAGGATCATGGCTAAGAGAATGAAGTCTTGTGCCAGTAAACATAAGATGATTTTGTAATTACATAGTATTTTACGACTTCTTCCCTGTATAGTACCATTGGCATAAGCCAAGGACAGTGTTATTAAGTATGTAGCAGGACCAAAAGCCTCATGAAAGACTTTCTGACCATTCATTAACTAATCAGATAGTTAACCTCTCAGTGCTGCCTTGTTACTCTCTAAGACAGGGGTCGGCAACCTTTTTGGCCTTGAGAACCATAAACGCCACATTTTTTAAAATGTAATTTCATCAGAGCCGTACAGTGCTCACAGTGAGCGCTCCTGTAACAATCCCTGAAAAAAAATTGACTTTATGGCTCCTGCAGAAAGAGCCATATCTGGCCCTCAGAAGAGCCAGATATGGCTTGAGAGCCATACGTTGCCAACCTCTGCTCTAAGACTAAATATTTTCAATGCAAGTTCAGATTTGCACTGGTTGAGGGAGTTTCATCATTTAGAGCTTCTTAAAGCAGTGAATTCAGAGGTCAGATCCAAAAAACCCCAACCTTAAACCCTTTTGATTTTACCTACAATTTTGGGTAAGAAAACAATAAATACTATCCTTTAATGCTGGAGGAAGTAGAGAACAGTTTGGCATCACTGTTATTATATTGTATTAGTCTGGGGGCAAATGTTAGATTGACTTCAAGCTCCTCTAACTCCTACTACCTCCTCCTTCCAATTAAAAATTGTTTTTAATATTGTGTATACCTATGTATTTGTCTACTTAGATAAAATATAATTTCCTTGAAGACAGGTGCTTTTTTAATTTTATTTTTCTACTCTCGGTGCCTAGTGTGTATAAATGTATATATAGGTATATAATATAAAGGTATATATAGTACATGTTTATATACACACATTTATATGCATATGCATATCTACCATATACATATGTATGTATATTCTCTCTCTCTCTCTCTCTCTCTCTCTCTCTCTCTCACACACACACACAAACACACACACACACACACACACACACAAAGAGTATATGTAAATTTTTTTCTTTTCTCCCCCCTAGAACTCAAAAAGCTATTTTAGTAAATTTTTTCCTTCCTTGGCAAATTATGTATTTTTGATGGGATTTTCATGGATGTGTTAATATTGAGTCTCCTTCCCTCTCTCCCTGTTCCTCCCTCTTCCACTCTTTCCTTTTCTTTTCCCCTTCCTATTTTTCTTCCCCTTCCCTCCCCTTTTCATTACTCCCTCTCTTTTTCTTTTCTTCCCTTCCCTTATTCTCTTTCCTTTCTCTTCTTTCTCCCCCATTTCTTTCCCTTCTTTCTTCCCCATTTCTTTCCCTTTGCTCCCTTCCCTTCCTCTTCTTTTTTGATTACTGCATTTAATCTAGCCATTATTGTTAGTCTACTTTATACTTCGGTAGTTTCTTCCCTTAGTTTCTTTTTCCACTAGGAAATTATATGAGTTAGAAGAGTTCACTGAATCCTTTCACTTTAGATACATTTCTGTTTCTTCATGAATTGTCAAAGTTTACAGTATTTCAGGTATGTGGTCCCTTTGATTCTTTCTTTAGAAATTCTGTCCATCCTTACATTTCCAGCTCAAGTGGGCATGGGGGGGGGCATAGAGTGAAGAACACTGTCTGAGCCTAGACAGCATCCTCACAAAAGTGTAGGGGCAAGGATATAGGCAATGACATCTGGGCATAGGTAGTATTCATGATGGGGGGGCAAGTGTGTGTGTGTGTGTGTGTGTGTGTGTGTGTGTGTGAGAGAGAGAGAGAGAGAGAGAGAGAGAGAGAGAGAGAGGGAGGGAGAGGGGCCCCATAGTCTGGGGTTTCAGAAACAGTGGGCATTGATGCCTAGGTTTACTCAGATTTTTTTGGGATCCAACACAATGCTATCTCTACTTTCTTATCCTCTGTAACCTCCTTCTTTTATCTTCCTTCCTGTCCTTAGGTTTGCATTTTTTAGTTGAGTCAGGGTTTTAGGCCTGTCCAAGTATTTATCAAATTCAGGAAACACTTTTGAAACATTATTCAGGCCATAGCATTGCAACATTTCTTGGGACATGTCAAGATTATAATTTGTAAGTTTTAAGATTTCTTTCATAGGAATTAGGCCACCCCTAAACTTCTTCCCACAGGAAAAGAAGAAAAGAGGGGAGTCTCTTAGCCACATTTGAAAAAGAGTATATTAAAAGCCTATATTAATATATGTGTAGAAAGCCACTTCGGGAGACGGTTTTCTGCTACTCTTTCAAAAGGAGAGATTGATATCTCCTAGTGGAGGGCACCTAACTTCACTATTTTTCTGTAAGAAGTTGCCAATCTATGATTACTAATACTAATCAATGTATATTAGGAAATAATGCACAAATTTCATCCCACATAGCAGGAAATGACATGAAAAGAACTAGAATTCCAAGGGACCTCTGAAAACATCACTACTCAGTCTAAGATTCTCCTCAATTATATTTTTGACAGGATCATGATTATATTTTGTGCATCTAACATAATACTCTGCCTTTAATGAATGAATTTAGAATTATAACTTAAAGCACATTTTTCTATTTGTTTGAATCTATAAATTAAAAGTTACATTTTTGTTTTGTTTATCATTGGTTTGATGGATAGAGTTGTGAATTAGGATTCAGGAAACTATTATTACTCTTTTTTTGTTGTTGCATTTTGTGAGCTATTTTTATTTGTTTCCTTATTTCTATAGAAAGGAAATAATATTACCCTCATATTAATTTTATAGGAAATGTTACAAGCTGAGTTCCTGCCTTTTAAAATGGAATTGAAACTTTATTTAAGCATTTTAAATTGTTATCCTTCATTGAAGTAGGAAAATGAATACCTTTTTCTGTATTTGCCAGCCCAGTGATTCTATGGGATTTGACCACCTAATTGCTTTACTTTCAATTTTTAAAAAAATTTTCAACTTTCATTAAGTTTAAGAGAAGTCTGAAGATATCTTGATATTCTCTAGAAAAATTAGCAGTTATAAGAATTCATCTGTTTTCTTTATTTCCCAGAAAGATATTGATATCTTGGTACTGGCAGCTCTCATAATTATAATCATTCTGTAGAGCATAAAAATCTACATTTTCTTCATTGAGTTCAATTCTATCCTCATTAGGAATGTTTGTCATTCTTGATGATATAGTTTGAATGCATATTAAAGCATACTATGCTTCATTTTATTTTCTTTGTGGGCTTTTTTATATGTGTCTTCTTCAACATGACTAGTAGGAGAATGCATGATTGCATTTGTATAACCTATATCAGATTACCTGCTGTCTCAGGAAGAGGGGAGGGGAGAGAGGGAAAAAAAATTTAGAACTCAAAGTTTCAGAAAAGTAATGTTAAAAACTCTTTAACTTTTTAATTGGGAAAAAATAAAATATTATTGAAAGATAAAAGAAAAAAGTTAAACTCAGATGAAGAAATCTAAGAATCAGCGTAGGGAAGCATTAAAGAGATCATATGAGTTGAGGGATAATCAGAAAGTATATTGTCACTGTATTGAAGTATGGACTATATGGAGGAAATAATGAGGAGTGCAAAAAAAAGATTGTAAACTGGACACAATATAATAATAATGGGCACTTCAGTTCTCTAGACATTTTCTGGATTTTCTTTCTCAAAAGCAAAGTAAGTAACCAATACCTATTTTGCAAGTAATAATTTCATCCTTCAAAAAGTAGAGGAAGTATTGGAGGGAATTGGCACCATAACAACAATAACAACAACAATGATAATAATAATAGCTAGTACTTATATAACACTTTAAGGTTTACAACTTGCTTTGCATTTATCTCATTTTATTCTCATAATAACATAGGAGAGGATTTATTTTTATCCCCATTTGCAGATGAGGAAACTGAAGCAGAGACGTGAAGTGATTTGCTCCAAGGTCTTATGATGAATCAGTGTTTGATTGGATTTAATTTACACTCATATCTTGCTGATTACATGTCCAGTGCTTTGTCCAGGATGCCACCTTGTTTCTCCTCCCAGCTCTAGATCCAGTGGTGGTCTAATTTAGACATAATTCTTCTCAATGAGGAAACTCTGGTTGCTAAAGCAGGAATTATGACCCTGAGGACCATCTTACCACAGACTGCTGTTACTATTTGTTATAGTTATTTTGCAACAGCAAGTAGATTTAACAAAAGTGTCTAGAACAATAGACTTTTATTGTGGCACATTATATTATATATGAGGGAAGGCACAAGGCAATGAGGCATTTGGTGGTGGGATCACAGAAGGGCAGTACTATGAGGGAAGAATGTCAATGTATAGTTGGAAAATCTTGAACCCCTAAAAACTACATTACCCAAACTTCCTTTCTGTATTACCTAGAATGCTTTTCCTTTTGTAAACGTTTGTGTGGTCACGTTTTGTATAAGTTCTGAGGCTCCATCTCATTGTCTCTCTTTTGCTCTGATGAGCGGGCTGAATATCTAGGTCTTACTTTAGTTATTATTAACAAAACTTTATTAAATATAATAGTTATTAGATATTAATTTTAAAATCCACATCACCATGGATGCTATTGGACCTTTCATGCATGTTTTCAGGTGTAACTTATGGAAGAAGATGGTCATAGTCAGTGATGGTCCTATCGAGAAGCAATCTTTTAGACATGGCATACCCAGCTTCGCTAGCTTTGTTCCTTCTAGACAATGTGAGAAATAGATGGGGTTCATTTCTGTCTTGCTGCAGTGATCTGAGTCCATAGCTTTTACAGATGGAGGTGATAGATTCTTGCTTAGGGATGTTTGTATTTTCATCTCTAATATCATAGTTCAGAGAGACTAGGGATTGATTAGTGGAGAGATGGCTGTACTAGCATGAAGCATGGAAATTTATATACATTCCCAGAAAAGTTCAGAAGTTCAGTGAAGAGTATTGTTAGAGCTGAGGCATCCAGCCACAGGAGAGGATTAAATCAAAAAAACAAATTTTGGATTTTCTCATGTAGTTAGATAATAGTTTTTTTGGGAAAAAAATTGTTTTTGTGATCTGTCAACCAAAAAAGCTAATACAATCTAGAATATATTAAGAGAATTATAGTGTCCAAGACTAGGGAAGTGATAATCCCATTGTATTTTGCTTTGGTTGGACCAGAGAGAATTGTATTTCATTCTCGATACCACATTTTAGGATAAATACACTGGAGAAAATCCAGGAGAGTTTAATTAGAATGATGAGTATTTGAGATCTTTCCAAAGGAGTATCAGTTGAAGGATATGAGGATATTTATCATGGAGAAGAAAAGATATGAGGGATAGAATTGCTATGTTCAGGTTTTTGAAGGGATGTTATATGGAAGAGGGATTAGACTCATTCTACTTGACCTGGGAGGCCTGAACTCACTACAATTAGGTGAAAATTTCAGAAAGGCAGATTTCAGTTAAATGTTAGAAAGAAACTTTCTAACATTAAGAGCTATTCAAAAGTAGATTGGTTCCCTTGGGATGGTGGTGGATTTCCTTTTTCTGGTAGTTTTCTGATGGAATTTAAATGCCGATTTGTCTGGAACGTTGAAGAGAAGATTTTCCTTTTTTTGGTTGCATTTGACTAGATAGCCTCTGAAATTCCTTCTCTCCTTGGAGATTCTTTTAACTTCTTTTTCTCTGATTATTCTAGAGTGTAGAAATGCATGCCTTCCATCTTCTTCAGTAAGGAGACTACCTAGGTTTGAGGATCCTAGGTTATAGATATAGAGTTGGAAAGGACCTTACAGTTTGTCCAGGCCAACCTCTTCCCTTTATAAATGAGGAAACTGAGGCCCAGGCAGGTGAAATTACTTGCTGAAGGTCACACAAGGAAGAAAATCAGAATCTGGATTTGAATCCTAGTTCCTGTATAACAGTTGTTTATTTAGCTCTATGAGAAATGAAATCTGTGACCTCAGTAGGTTGCTTGCTTGCACCCTTGGCTTCCATCCTTGCTGAGGCTGAAATTTTAGTTCTCTGATTTTATTATGACTAACTGCTACAGCTGAATGCCTGGGTGATGGCATGAGAAGGAATCCTGTTGGAGGATGTTATTTTCAAATTTTCTGCCTCATCTACCACTGATTCTTCATCTAGCAACACCTTAATACAAATAGTGGCTCTTCTCACATATTTTCTGGAAATACATCTTTTGAAGAAATCCAGCATTTCCCCTTTTCTTCTTTTAAACTGTTCAGAAGCACATGTCTTTCCTTTTTTTTTCTATGCCCCTTGTTTCCTGTACTTTTCTTTCTTTCTTTCTTTCTTTCTTTCTTTCTTTCTTTCTTT
>NC_058131.1:231186579-231243432 GCF_016433145.1 Gracilinanus agilis | reverse complement strand
CTCTCTCTCTCTCTCTCTCTCTCAATTCTTAATTCATTCATAGCTTCCCCCCCCCTTTTGTTAATGATATAAAAATTTCCACAAGGAATCCTTTGGTTCCATTGCAAAAATTTTATCTTACCCTATTGTTAAAATTTTCTTTACTAAAATTATTTATGAATGAACAAATTAAGAATTCACTTTCCAGATTTTGCCAGTCTGCTTCAGCTGCCGCCTTTTTGTTCCCCTCCTGACTTCTTCCACCTGAAACTTCTATTTTGAGAAAGAGCTCAGACCATTGCCTTTTATTTTTTTCTTTGCCACTGTGACCCTGAATAGGTGTTATCTCCTTCCCTTCACCCCTTTGTGTATTTTTTTCTCTGTCAGACTATAAGCACCTTGCAGGTCTTTTTGCTTATATTTGTATCCTTAGCATTTAGCTTAGTGCTTGACAGATAGTAAGTGCTTAATAAATGTTCACTGCCTTGACTTATTTATTCTTTATATGATTTGTTGTTTGACTCTCTAATCTTTAAGATTATGTTCTTTAATCTCCTGGCCCCTTCTTACCTTTTAATTTTTCTTAACACCTTACCTATCTTCCATATAGTCTTAAAATGTAGCTGTACATGCATGGAGTAGCTAGATGGCATAGTACATAGAGTGCTGGGCCTGGAGTTGAAAAAACTCATCTCTCTCAATTCGAATGTGTGGCCTCAGACACTTAATAGCTGTGTGACCTTAGGCAAGTCACTTAACCCTGTTTACCTCAATTTCTTCACTTGTAAAATGAGTTAGAGAAGGAAATGGTCAACCACTCCAGTATCTTTGCCAAGAAACCCCAAATGGGATTGTGAAGAGTTAGACACAACTGAAAAACAACTGAACAATAAGATCACCACTCATACAAACTAACTAGCAGTCCTTGAAACAGAATATTTCACTTTATCTCTCTGGGCATTCATTGTCCCTCATGCTTTGGATGTTGTGTTCCTTTAATTTTGTCTCTTAGTCTCCTTGGTTTCTTTTAAAACTCAACTCATATCTCATCTTCTTTCCTGGTCTTTCCTGGTCTTCCTAACTATTAATACCTTTCACTTTCAGATTACCTTTTTGTACTTTTTTTTTTTTATATCTTATGTACTTAGATATTTACATGTTGTCTCCTCCATTAGAATGTACCCTACTTGAGAGGTGAGACTGTGAATTTTTTTAGCCTTCTTTATATTGCCAGTGCTCTTAATAAATAGTTGTTGATTCAACAACTCCATTTGAGTTTAAATATTTTCTTTGAATTCCTCTTGTTGAAGATATTTTTCTTTGCATCATACTTAATATTTCTGTTCCCTTACATGTGTTTTTGAGATTTTTATACCTTGCAATATGATTAGTTTTTTTAATGTGTTCTATATAAATCTAAAATATCTATATACGCCTAATAGGTTCCATTCAGTTGTTGCCAGAGACTTGGTATCTTTAAAAAAATATCATATTTAGATTCTCAAATTCTTTCTTGGTTTAACTTTTATACCTTTTTTAAAATCTGAAATGGCGATATTGAAGTCCCTTGCAGTTATTGGTTTACTATTTATACTTCCTTGTAGTCTGAATAGCCTTCCTTTGAGTTTTTAGATGTCATATCATTCAGTACATATAATTTTAGTACAGATACTTTTCATTTATTATGGTACTTTTAAACATAATATGGTTTTTCTTATTTCTTTTAAGTTGCCTTGTCTGAATTAATGCTTTTCACTTCAGCTTTTTAAAAATTTCTTTTTTGTTCTGACCTTAATTACCATTCCCAAAATAAGCATATACATATAAACTAATGAGCACAAAAAGAGGATTCTATATGAAACTATAGCTCTCTATTTCATATTCCTTCATTTAAAAAAAGTATATAATAAATTCTATATGTTGCTTTCACAACAATTTTGCTTAAGTTTCCTTCTGAACTTCCTTCTTAAAAATGTTTTACTGGCATTCTCTCTCTGTCTCTCTCTCTCTCTCTCTCTCTCTTTGTCTCTCTGTCTCTCTCTCTGTTTCTATCTCTTGTCTCTTTCTATTTTTCTATCTCTGTCTGTTTCTCTGTCTGTTTCTCTGTCTGTCTATCTGTCTGTCTGTCTGTCTGTCTCTCTCTCTCTGTCTCTGTCTCTGTTACTCATCATAGCTGTTAATCCCTTTTCCTCAATTAAACACCAAGAGGAAAAAAATGAACCCCTGTAGGGAACAAGTGGGAAGATAGGGACAAAGCATTTATTAAGTACCTCTGTGCCAGGCACGGTATTAATCACTTCATAAATTTCATTTCATTTATCTTAGGACAACCCAATGAGGTAGGTGATATCATCTCCATTTACAACTAAAGTAGATAGTGGTTAAGTGGCTCATGCAGAGTTAAACAGATAGTAAACATCTGAGTCTAGATTTGAACTCAGGTCTTCCTAATTCCAGATCCATTGTGTTCTATCCACTGTGTCACAAGTAGTCAAGTTAAATGAATCTGTGTAATAGCCATCTCCAAAAATTTATGTTTATTGCCTTTCTGTCAGAGAGATGTTACATCATAGGTCTTTTGAAGACCTGGTTGGTCATTGCATTAATCGTTGGTTATAAGTCATTCTAAGTTGTTTTTCTTTACAATGTTGTCCTTTTATAAATTTTTTCTCTTGATTATAATTACTCTGTGCCAATTTATACTACTTAACATTCTCTGGAATATTCTTTTTTGTCATATCTTATCGTGCAATAGTATCCCATTACATTCATATACACGTTTTGTTCCAACTGTTCTCAGTTGGTGGACAGTTTTCTTAGATTCTAGGCCTTTTCTTTCCCACTCTTAGTTTCCCTCTTTAAGATAAGGAAGTTTCTTTTGCTTCTGTTTTCTCCTCTACTATAACAATTCCCACCCCACTTTTGCCCCCATTCCCACTAATTTTCTTGTTGAGTTTTATATATATCCCTCCACACACAAAGAGAAAACTGTGTAATTTTGTTTAATTCTTCTTTGTGCATTTCTTCTAAGAATGAAATTAATCATGCTCATCCCCTACCATATTTATATATTCTATTTCCAGTGCACTGTGTCTTCTGTTTTTCTTATTTAATTCTTCCCATTTGAATATTAGTAGTACATGTAGCACTTTATTATATATATATTATATTATTAATATTATATTATGCATTAACATGATATTAATAATATTAATATATATTATTAGTAGTACTCTTTTAGTTTCTCATCAATTTATCATATTAGATTTCTCTGGACTCATGTTTATATTTTTAAGTTTCTATTTAGCTGTTTTTTTTAATCAGAAATTTTTGAAAGTCCTCTTTTCTAGTAAATATCTGTTTTTCCTATATAGGATTATACTCAGCAATTCAGAGTAAGTTATTTTGGCTGTATGCCTCTGTCTTTTGCCTTTTAGAATAATTATATTCCAAGATCTTTCCTCATTTCAACAAAAAACTACCAGGTCTCATGTGAACATGACAATATCTCCTTGGTACTTGAACTACTTACTCTGCAGCATTTTTCCTTTTATGTCTAAGCTCTGGATTTTGACTATGACATTCCTGGAATTTTTCCTTTTGGGTTTTCTTAAAGAATGTGATGGATGGAGTTTTCCTCTCTTTACTTTGTGCTCTGGTATTAAATATATCTGGTGAGTTTTCATTTATGATTCTTTGAAATGTAGTGTTTATAAACTTCATGAATAAAGTTTAATGATTAAAAAATCATGACTTTCAGAAGATCTAATTTGTCTTAAATTATTTCTCTTTTACTCATTTTCTAGTCAGTTATTTTTTTATATAATTTCCTTCTATTTTCCCAGACTTTTAGTTTTGTTCTAATATTTTTTCTATCTTATGGAGTCATTGCTTTCTGTTTGTTCTAGAGTCTGTTATGTAAATTAAGATTTACCACTTCTAAACTGTTTCTTTTCTTTCCAGTTATTTCTTCCAGAGCTTTTATTAATTTATTTCTTGCTTCATTTCTTATAGGTATTCATATAGTATTTATGACAAATGCATTTTAGGCCATAGTTTAGGCATCACTAGAGCTACTGTAATTTTTTTTTATAGTTGTCCATTTCCTCTTTGTTTTATTCAGTTCCTGAATTGAGGCATTTTACCAGGGCCAGGGTTTGCCCCGTAGGGTGCCTCTTATTTAGGGGTTTGGGGAGACTGTTGCTCTGCCCCTTCTCCCTGTGCTGTCAGAGTCTATCATGGCCCCTGGTACCAGAGCAGGACATCTTGCTACCATTAGGGTCTGCACTGGGTCAGTGTTGCTGTTGGCCTGAGTGGTCCTTGTCTTTGACTCACTGTGTTGGGCCTGATTTGCCCCTCCCAATGTGGGTGCTGCTACCACTGGGCTCTGACTCTGCCTAATTCTACTGGGAGGAAAGATAGCCACATAAAAGGCAGCAAAGTCAGAAACTTCTCTAGGCCAGAATGGAGGTTCCTTTTCCATATGCAAGTAATGGCCATTTCTGCTGGGGTTATAGAAGAATTACTGGGGCCAAAGTTCTGTGTTGATCAGGGGACTGTGTGGAAGAAGGGCCACAGAGAGAATTTTATAGTTTACAATTCACAGTTTGGAAGTGAGAGAGGAAACTTTTAAACTGATGGCAACACCCAAGTCTGTTCTCGGCTAATTACATGAATTACATTTGGCACATTTTTCTATGTAGTTAATTCTTGAAATATCCATGGGTTCTTGGGGGTATTTAGCATTGTCATTTCAGGTGCTTCCCCCAATAGCTTGTCCCAGTGAATCACCATGAAGTCCTTCTTGTAAAATTGTGGTTGGATACTTAATTTCCAAATTATAAAAGAAATAATACTCAAGTTTATTCATCTGCAAAATACTTGCAGAGTTTACCCAATCATATAAGATGGAAATAATTCTATTTGAACTGATTTCTACTATCAAGTGAAGCATAAAAAAGGGAGTCAGGTAGTTTCTTTGGTATTATCATGCAGGATGTGAAAGCCAGTGGTTAAATGGAAGAAAGGATATTCTTTTTATTTTTAATTTTTTTAATTTTTTTAAACATTTATTAATATTCGTTTTTAACATAGTTACATGATTCATGCTCCTACTTTCCCCTTCACCCCCCGCTATCCCCCCACCCATGGCCAATTCACATTTCCACTGGTTTTAACATGTGTCATTGATCAAGACCTATTTCCAAATTGTTGGTAGTTGCATTGGTGTGGTAGCTATACCCATCCTACATCCCCAATCATGTCCACCCCAACCCATGCATTCAAGCAGTTGTTTTTCTTATATGTTTCCTCTCCTGCAGTCCTTCCTCTGAATGTGGGTAGCATTCCTTTCCATACATCCCTCAGAGCTGTCCAGTGTCATTGCATTGCTGCTGGTACAGAAGTCCATTACATTCGATTTTACTATAATATATCAGTCTCTGTGTACAATGTTCTTCTGGCTCTGCTCCTCTCACTCTGCATCAGTTCCTGGAGGTCTTTCCAGTTCACCTGGAACTCCTCCAGTTTATTATTCCTTTGAGCGCAATAGTATTCCATCACCAGCATATACCACAATTTGTTCAGCCATTCCCCAATTGAAGGACATACCCTCCTTTTCCAGTCCTTTGCCACCACAAAAAGCGCAGCTATAAATATTTTCGTACAAGTCTGTTTATCTATGATCTCTTTGGGGTACAAACCCAACAATGGTATGGCTGGATCAAAGGGCAGGCATTTTTTTATAGCCCTTTGAGCATAGCTCCAAATTGCCAGCCAGAATGGCTGGATCAGTTCACAGCTCCACCAGCAATGCATTAATGTCCCAATTTTGCCACATCCCCTCCAACATTCATTGCTCTCCCCTTATTTCATTTTAGCCAATCTGCTAGGTGTGAGGTGATACCTCAGAGTTGTTTTGATTTGCATTTCTCTAATTATTAAAGATTTAGAACACTTTCTCATGTGCTTATTGATACTTTTGATTTCTTTACCTGAAAATTGCCTATTCGTGTCCCTTGCCCATTTATCGATTGGGGAATGGCTTGATTTTTTATACAATTGGTTTAACTCCTTGTATATTTGAGTAATTAGACCCCTGTCAGAGTTTTTTGTTATAAAGATTTTTTCCCAATTTGTTGTTTCCCTTCTGATTTTGACTACATTGTTTTTGTTTGTACAAAAGCTTTTTAGTTTAATATAACCAAAAAAACATTTAATTTACATTTTGTAATTTTCTCTAACTCTTTTTTTTTTTTAAACCCTTGTACTTTGGTGTATTGTCTCATAGGTGGAAGATTGGTAAGGGTGGACAATGGGGGTCAAGTGACTTGCCCAAGGTCACACAGCTCGGAAGTGGCTGAGGCCGGGTTTGAACCTAGGACCTCCTGTCTCTAGGCCTGACTCTCACTCCACTGAGCTACCCAGCTGCCCCCTCTAACTCTTGCTTGGTTTTAAAATCTTTCCTTTCCCAGAGATCTGACAAGTATAGTATTCTGTGTTCACTTAACTTATTTATAGTTTCCCTCTTTATATTCAAGTCATTCACCCATTCTGAATTTATCTTGGTGTAGGGTATGAGATGTCGATCTAAACCTAATCTCTCCCATATTGTTTTCCAAATTTCCCAGCAGTTTTTGTCAAATAGTGGATTCATGTCCCAAAAGTTGGGCTCTTTGGGTTTATCATACAATGTCTTGCTGATGTCATTTACCCCAAGTTTATTCCACTGATCGATCCTTCTGTCTCTTAGCCAGTACCATATTGTTTTGATGCCTGCTGCTTTATAGTATAGTTTAATATCTGGTACTGCTAGTCCCCCTTCCATCATATTTTTTTTCATTAGTTCCCTTGATATTCTTGATCTTTTGTTATTCCAAATGAAATTTGTTATAGTTTTTTCTAATTCAGTAAAGAAGTTTTTTGGTAGTTTGATAGGTATGGCGCTAAATAGGTAAATTATTGGGTAGAATGGTCATTTTTATTATGTTAGCTCGTCCTACCCATGAACAATCATGGCTTTCCAATTGTTTAGATTCAGTTTTGTTTGGAAAGTGTTTTGTAGTTGTTTTCCTATAATTGCTGTGTTTGTTTTGGTAGATGGATTCCTAAGTATTTTATATTGTCTAGGGTGATTTTAAATGGTGTTTCTCTTTCTACCTCTTGCTGCTCTAATGTGTTGGAAATGTATAGAAATGCTGATGATTTATGTGCATTTATTTTGTATCCTGCAACTTTGCTAAAGTTGTTGATTATTTCTACAAGCTTCTTAGTTGATTCTCTAGGATTTTTTAAGTAGACCATCATATCATCTGCAAAGAGTGATAGTTTAGTTTCCTCATTGCCTATTTTGATACCTTCAATTTCTTTTTCTTCTCTAATTGCTACGGCTAGTGTTTCTAGTACAATGTTAAATAATAGAGGAGATAATGGGCATCCTTGTTTCACTCCTGATCTTATTGGAAAGGCTTCTAATTTATCCCCATTGCATATGATGCTTGTTGATGGTTTTGGGTATATACTGTTTATTATTTTTAGGAAAGGTCCTTCTATTCCTATACTTTCCAGTGTTTTCAATAGGAATGGATGCTATATTTTGTCAAAGGCTTTTTCAGCATCTATTGAGACAATCATGTGGTTTTTGTTTGTTAGACTGTTGATATGGTCAATTATGTGAATGGTTTTCCTAATGCTGAACCATTCTTGCATTCCTGGTATAAATCCCACCTGATCATGGTGGATGATCTTATTAATTACTTGCTGGAGTCTCTTTGCTAATATTCTATTTAAGATTTTTGCATCTATGTTCATTAGGGAGATTGGTCTGTAGTTTTCTTTCTCTGTTTTTGATCTCCCTGGCTTTGGAATCAGTACCATATTTGTGTCATAAAAGGAATTTGGTAGGACGCCTTCTTTGCTTATATCAAATAATTTGTATAGTATTGGGATTAGTTGCTCTTTGAATGTCTGATAGAATTCACTTGTGAATCCATCAGGTCCTGGTGATTTTTTCTTAGGGAGTTCTTTGATGGCTTGTTCAGTTTCTTTTTCTGATATGGGATTATTTAGGTATTCTATTTCTTCTGCTATTAATCTAGGCAATTTCTATTTTTGTAAATATTCATCCATATCTACTAAATTGTTATATTTATTGCCATATAATTGGGCAAAATAGTTTTTAATGATTGCCTTAATTTCCCCTTCATTAGAGGTGAGGTCTCCCTTTTCATCTTTGATACTATCAATTTGGTTTTCTTCTTTCCTTTTTTTTATTAGATTGACCAGTACTTTGTCTATTTTATCTGTTTTTTCAAAATACCAGCTTCTAGGCTTATTTATTAATTCAATAGTTCTTTTACTTTTGAATTTATTAATTTCTCCCTTGATTTTTAGTATTTCTAATTTAGTTTTCATCTGGGGATTTTTAATTTGCTCGCTTTCTAGTTTTTTGAGTTGCATGCCCAATTCATTAATCTCTGCCCTCCTTCATTTGCTAATATATGCACTCAAGGATATAAATTTCCCCCTGAGTACTGGCTTGGCTGCATCCCACAGAGTTTGGTGGGATGTCTCATCATTGTCCTTCTCTTCAATGAAATTTTTGATTGTTTCTATGATTTCTTCTTTGACAATTTGGTTTTGGAGAATCATATTGTTTAATTTCCAAGTGGTTTTTGATTTGCCTGTACAGGTGCCCTTACTGATTATTATTTTTATCGCATTATGATCTGAAAAGGTTACATTTATTATATCTGCTCTTTTGCATTTGTTTGCCATGATTCTATGCCCCATAACATGGTCAATCTTTGTGAATGTACCATGTGCAGCTGAAAAGAAGGTGTATTCCTTTTGGTTCCTATTTATTTTTCTCCACATATCAATTAAATCTAATTTTTCTAGGACTTCATTCACCTCTCTTACCTCTTTCTTATTTACTTTTTGGTTTGATTTATCTAGATGTGAAAGAGGAATATTTAGATCTCCCACTATTGTGGTTTTACTATCTATATCCTTCTTGAGCTCTGCCAGTTTCTCCTTTATGAATTTGGATGCTATGCCACTTGGTGCATACATATTGAGCAGTGTTATTTCGTCATTGTTTATACTGCCTTTAATCAGGATGTAATGACCTTCCCTGTCTTTTTTAATCATATCTATTTTTACTTTGGCTTTGTCAGAAATCACAATTGCCACTCCTGCCTTCTTTTTCTCAGTTGATGCCCAAAAGATTTTGCTCAAGCCCTTAACCTCAAACTTGTGTACATCCACCCGCCTCATATGTATTTCTTGTAGACAACATATGGTAGGGTTTTGGTTTCTAATCCACTCTGCTATTTGCTTCCGTTTTATGAGAGAGTTCATCCTATTCACATTCAGAGTTATAATTATCAGTTGTGCATTTGCTGACATTTTCTTATCCTCCCCTATTCCTACCCCTTCTTTTTAAACTATTTCCTTTTAAACCAGTGGTTGGCTTTAAGGCGGTATCCCTTATCCCCTCCCTTGATTAACTTCCCTTTCTACCCCCTCCTTTATTTTTCCCCTCTTTTATTTTTAATGGCCTAATAAATTCCCTCCCCCTTATTCTCCCCTCCCTTTTTTGACCTCCCTACTCCCCTGCTCCCCTTGGTTTATCCCTTCTGACTTTCTCAGTAGGGTTAGATAGAGTTTTATATCCCAATGGATAATATAGCTACTCTTCCCTCTCTGGGTTGATTACACCGAGAGTAAGGTTTAAATATTACCTCTTAATGCTCTCTTCCTCTCCTTCTTATAATAGTATTTGTCCCCTCCCCTTCCCATGCCCTCTTTGTGTATAATAGAATATCCTATTTTTCTCATTCTCTCAAGTTTCTCTTGGTGTCCCCTGCTATTCACCCCCTCTTTCCCACCCCCCATATCATCTTAGACCATTTAGTATTCCACCCTCTCCCTTTGAATTATTCTTCTGATTACTATAATAGTGAATACTATAATAGTGAATAGAGTTCATTACAGAGAATTATACTTAGCATTTCTCCACATAGGAATACAGATAATTAGATCTTATTGAAGTCCTCAAAGGATCAAATTTAAAAAATTATGAGTTTTCTTTCTTTCCTCTCTGTTTTTCATTTACCTTTTCATGTTTCTCTTGATTTTTGTAGTTGGATATCAAAGTTTCCATTTAGTCCTGGTCTTTTCTGTGCAAATACTTGGAAATCTTCAATTTTGTTGAATGCCCATAATTTCCCCTGGAAGTATATAGTCAGTTTCGATGGGTAGTTAATCTGTGGCTGAAGGCCCAGCTCTCTTGCCTTTCTGAATATCATATTCCAAGCCTTGCAGTCTTTTAGCGTGGCGGCTGCCAGATCCTGTGTGATCCTGATTGGTGCTCCTTGATATTTGAATTGTCTCCTTCTGGCTTCTTGTAAGATTTTTTCTTTTATTTGAAAGCTCTTTAATTTGGCTATTATATTCCTTGGCGTTGCCCTTTCTGGGTCTAATGTAGAGGGTGATCTATGGATCCTTTCAATATATTGCCCTCTTGTTGTAGAACTTCAGGACAATTTTGCTGAATAATTTCTTTTAGTATGGAGTCCAAGTTTCTATTAATTTCTGCTTTTTCTGGAAGACCAATGATTCTCAAATAGTCTCTTCTAGACCGGTTTTCTTGGTCTGTCACTTTCTCATTGAGATATTTCATGTTTCCTTCTATTTTATCAGTCCTTTGACTTTGTTTTATTTGTTTTTGTTGTCTTGAGAGATCATTAGCTTGTAATTGCTTAATTCTAGGCTTTAGGGACTGGTTTTCGGCTATAATCTTTTGGTTTTTGGCTATGATCTTTTGGTTTTCCTTTTCAATCTGGTTATTTCTGGTGTTTAATTTGCTTATCAGTTCATTTGATTTCTTAGCCTCACTTTCCAATTGCAAAATTCTGCCTTTTAAATTGTTATTTTCTTGCCTATTTCCTTTTGAGCTATTTCCCATTTCTCTAGCCAAATCTTTTCCAACTTTTTCGTTATCTCATATTTGAACTCTTCAAGAGCTTGTGACCAGTTTTCATTATTTTCGGAGGGTCCGGATGCTTGTTTGTTTTCCTCTTCTGTTTGCTCGGTTTTCTGGATTTTTTCTGTGTAATAGTTGTCGAGAGTTAAAGATTTTTTCTTCTTGTTGTTAATCTTTCTCTTTTGGCCTTCCTGATTCTGAGTTGCCATTGTTAGTCCAGCCCATTCTCAGTTTTATTCTCACGCTGACTCAGGTCTGGTTTTTCTCAAGGTCAAGCCCCCTGGTGGATCCCCTTGCTTGATCCTGTGCCGGAGGCTCCTTTACAAGTCTCAGGGTGCTGCTTCCACAGCCATATACCCATCTGCACTGGTTCCCCACTCAGGGTTTCAGAGTCTTCGTTCACGCTAGCCTGTGTGCACCTGAGCTCACGCCTGCGCTCTGTGTCCACGCTCAAATTCTGTGTGCATTCTTTAGCCTTTTGGGGTCCTAAGTCTTGCTGCTTTCAGGAACAGGCCCTGGAGCAGCCAATGAGTTAATGGGTGCCGGAGGCTTGCTCTATTTCTCTTGAGCTGGCTTTGGTGCTGTAGGTGTTGTAGTGGTGGTGGGGGGTTGCTCAGCCTGTGATTTAGTGCCCCGATTCTACCTACCTTCCACACTGCGCCCTGTTGTGGGGTCCCTCCGTTTGTCTGGATTTGTTTTTATGTCCCCTTGAGGAGTCCTGTATGTTTCAGTTAGGAGAGGTTAAGCGCTGCTTTTTACTCTGCCGCCATTTTAACCAGGAAGTCATGAAAGGATATTCTTTATAGATGATGACATCATTTTTCATGAATGTTGTGCTAATTGTATCATTGAATATTATAGAACCTCCTAAGTAAGGAATTTTTTCAAAATAATTAGACTCAACTCTCTGCAAATGAAGAATAGCTATTGTACTGACTAGAATTTGCAATTGAATTGGGAACTCATTGAACTGAAGCATTCGTAGTACATATCTTGGACAGATATTGCAAGTAGATGATTAAATGAGTATATTACTAAATATACAGTAGTAGCCTGAATTGCATTTGAAATATTACGTAGTGCTTTGTACCCCAACTCTTCTTGAAATTAAAATAATTTTTTGTAACATCATCGTTTTTTGACTGATGCTATATGGCTTCAATTCATGGAATAACTAGTTTTTTGAGTAATCATATTTGTGGATCTTCCAGGAGGCAATGGAGAGAATAGAGAGATAGTGGATGTAAATGGCCAGCAGTATATAACCATCATGATTTGTGGTTAAAAAAAAAGATATCATCCAAGAGATGTCTGACTGGTGAAGAAGGTGAGTTAGCTCAGTTGAGTGATAATAGGGGTGCATCAATTGTTAGTACCTCCTGAATATTAAGAAACGTAGCAGAACTCTGCTATCATATTCAGGGGACTATTGGGAAGAATTTATAGGAGCAAAGGATGAGAAAATAAGGCTGGATTGAAATCTATGGTATGGTACCTACTACATCTGTGAGATGATAGATCTCCTGGAGTATTGAAGCTTCTACATCATAGATCCATTATAAGGATCAAATGAGATAAGGTTTATAAAATAATGATCATAGTGTACTATATAAGTGTTTATAATTGTTTCTAGGCTTCCACAGAATTTTCTTCAGTTTTTCAATATTACCCGATAAAATATCTTGTTGATTCTTTTTCAAAATTACACTCATTTCATATCTGCTTCTAAAACCCACAAACAAAAACATAGAAAGGTTGAGAAAGTTCAGTTTTGTTTTGTGGTATCAGGTACATTATAGTCATTAAAAAGGAATTTTAATAAACTGAACTAATGAAACAGTTTGTGCATATGCCTATGAAAATTATCAAGATGGGAAATTTTTGCTTGAGAATATTTATTGATCAATAAAATGATGCTAATTCATATCACTTAGCTTTTAAAATGTGCTTAATTTAAGTCCTCAGAGTAATACATAGAAAATACCAGGTTAAAGGTTTAGTTTGAACCTATTATAGTACTTGAAGATTCCATTTCTTAATTAATTAAAGCACCACATATTAAGGTTTTAGCAATATAAGTGGTTCCCTTGATATTTATAAATAAGAATCATGAGGTTTAATTTTCTGGAAATTATGTTTTATGTTGAGTGGTTGAAGCAATGGAAGATATTTAACCCAGAGAAGAAAAGACTAAGGGGATGGATATTTGATCACTTCATTTTTTTTTAAACCCTTACCTTCTGTTTTGTAATCAATACTGTGTGTTGGTTCCAAGGCAGAAGAATACTAAGGAATAGGCAATAGGGGTTAAGTAACTTGCCCCTTGTCATACAGGTAGGAAGTGTCTTGAGGCCAGATTTTAACCTAGGACCTCCTATCTCTAGATCAGCCTCTCAGTCCACTGAGCCATCTAGCTGCGCCATCCCTTAACCCCCACTATTTAAAGAGCTATGAATTCTTTGTTGCTTCAGGAGGATGCAGTAGGGCACATGGGAGGAAATTATAGGGAAGCAGAGAGAAATAATTTTCTAACTAGAGCAACCCAACAGTGGGATGGACTTTGTGAGATGAGTTTCCAGTCATTAAAGACATTTAGCAGAAAGTATTGATTATGTGATCTTTCATGCATTAGGATTAGGGGAGGCAGACAAGAACAGGGATCATAACCTAGACTCCATGAATCTTAAAAAAATTTCTTAACAGTTATATTCTAGTATGATCTGTTTTCTTTGTAATCTTAAGTATTTTATCTTAATACTTTTAAAAACATAATTGTGAACAGAGGTCCATAGATTTCTGCAGACTGCTAAAGGTGTCCATGATGCAAAAAGAGGTTAAAATCCTTTTGACTACCCATAACTTCTAAGAGTCTAGATTTCTCAAAAGAAAAAAATTCTTATTATTATATAGAATGGTATACTTGTCCTTAAATAGAAAACTGTACTCTGTTGTTCATCCTTTATTTATTTTTTTTTAAACCCTTGTACTTCGGTGTATTGTCTCATAGGTGGAAGAGTGGTAAGGGTGGGCAATGGGGGTCAAGTGACTTGCCCAGGGTCACACAGCTGGGAAGTGGCTGAGGCCGTGTTTGAACCTAGGACCTCCTGTCTCTAGGCCTGACTCTCACTCCACTGAGCTACCCAGCTGTCCCTCATCCTTTAGTTTTGAAGAGGATCAATGACTTCATGGAGTGACATATTGACTTGCCCTTGAATTAGATTTATGTGAGACAAAGTTGAACAAAGTCACTCTCTTCCAGGGTCATGGAAGTTCAGTGGCAAGACAAAAGTCAGGACAATTGGAGATGTCCTGGAATGCAGTGGATGACTGTGGCATCTTCCATGTCTGACTAAGCTCTCTATTCCCTGATTCAGCTGCCTTCATGGTTATTGGGGGAAATTGTTCTCTTACGCCCATTCCTCAGTAAGCTCTCATACCAGAGGTACTAATCTTCTCTAAAGAACCCAATACACTCCTTTGTCTATAATGATAGAAAGGATGATTTCAGAAAAATCTGTGAAAATTTGTAAGAACTGGTGCAGAAGGAAGTGAGTAGAACCAAAGCAATTTGTACAATAATGACAATATCATATAGAAGAAACAAAAGCCTATTAGAGATTTAAGAACTCTGAAAAATGCAGCCATGATTCCAGAGAATTACAGGATGGAATGAAGAGAGGTGTGAGTGAAGGAGTAACATAATCAAAGATAGCAACATTTCCTTAGTTTTAACCTGCAGAAGATAATATAAAATATGCATTTTCTGTTCTACAGATGCTATTTTAATATTTTGTCAGAATTTTATCAGGAGAACAGAGAAAAGGATATGGCACTATTGACATCATAGATAAAGAAGAAAAGACCTAGCTAGTGAATAGTGCTCTCGGGACCACAACTGTCTTACTACCTCTACTATGAAGATATGCCTTCATAGTAGTCACACACACTCTCCCCACCCCCCACACCCCCCAAAAAAGAGAAAAAGAAAAAGAAAAACCACCCTCTGTAAGCCTGCAGAAAGATAAGGTGCTCTTCATAATGTAACATGGTACAGTAGAAGAGAACTTGGGTTTGAAGTTAGAGGATTTGGATTCAAACCCTAATGCTACCCTTAATGTCTTTTGACCTTGTGGTCTTTAGTCTCCTTATATGTAACATAGGTCTAAAATCCCTTTTCAAGCCTTACTATATGATCCTTTGATTCTAATTAACCAGTGAAGGAGCACAATTTAATTGGCATCCAGATGACAGTAAGCCATAGCCAGTGGTTCTCACAGGATATTTCTGACCCATGTCTGAAGATCCTTACTAGTGTACATTCATGACCCTTTCCGTTTCTCCATGACAGGTGTGTAGTTTCAATGGTTGGGCAAGAAAGAAACTGTTACTGGTAAGGTCCTGTTTTCTAATCTAGAGTTAGATATGGAATACTACTCTAGATGATTAAAATGAGAAATTACCTGGTCCCAAAATCTGCAATTTTCCAGAATCTCCACCCTGCATTTGGAAATTTTCCTGGCTAATCCAAATTTATATATTTATATTAAATAGGCATTTAATTTATTTAAAACAGAATAAATGAATGAATGAAACATTATTAGATGTTTACTCTGCATAAAACATAAAAATAAAAGATAGCCCCTTCTTTCAAAGCGTTTACATTCTGATGAGGAAGACAACTCATGTTTGTGTTCAGAGCCTTACTCAGATTCTTAAACTGAAAGAGTTAATGAAGTCATTGGAGTGCCAAGAGGTTCATTAGTCTTTTGACCTTCCCCAAATGTTAACTTTTTTTGATACCCCAAAATGTTCATTCTCAAAACCAAAAACATCCTTGTGACTGGTACCCTTTCTTTCCTATTTCCAAGTGTCACATGAAATATTTGACAGGAAATCTGTTGAGTTAAAAAAGAAAGAAAAACCGTGGGAGAAGTTTAGACTGCATGCCTGCACAAGAAAATCTTGCCATTTCCATGAATTCTCAGATAATTTCATGCCTTCTAAACACATTAATATGTTCACTTTCATCATCTTTCTGATTGAGTTTTGTTTATGTTTGGGGTTTCCATCGCTCCCAGGAGCTGATTTGACTTCCTGGTTCCTGCTAAAATCTGTACCTTTTCTCTTATGCTTAAATCTAATCTTGCAGTTTTTCTGTATATATTGTTTCTGTACATCAGACTACTGGCTCCTTGAAAACAAGGAGAATCTATTCTTACTTGTGTTCCTATTTTCTATGTTGAACAAAACATGAACTTCATTTTTCTTGGTCACATGACTGATCACATGACCTAGAGAGCTCCCATGAAAGAAATTCCCTCTATCTTTGCACATTTTTACTTGTCCTGCAAATTAGATTTTCAAGAGAATACTAGGACATTGCAAGGTTAAGTGATTTGCCCTGGGTACATAGCCAACATGTAGCAGAGGTAGGGCAGAGGTTAGGTTTTCTAATTTTTTTAGTCCAGCTCTCTATCGAGTATGCCACACTATTTTTCTTTACAATGTATTACATCATAGATCTCTTTATAAAATTTTCCATATTAATAAAAACCTTTCAAAAAGATTTAGTGTTTACATATTTTAGGTTGCCCGCATAAGGAATGACATGATCTCTTTAAAAAAAAATTAGTAATTAATCACTGCTTCATTTGTTTTCCCTTGAATTTTGTGTATATCACTAAGGATATTTGGATTTTAACATAGAATTATAGAATGAATTTAATTTTTTTTTACCTTAGGGGACATTATTTTCAATGCTCACTACCCAGAGTTACCCCCTGATTTTATCTTTGGAGAAGATGCTGAGTTTCTACCAGATCCCTCTGCTTTGCAGGTGAGTACCTTTGACATACCTATATGTATGTCAATTATATGATAATTATTTGATGTTGGGCAAAATAATTAATTGTCTTTAATAAGGAAATCTGCCACCTACTCCACAGCCTTTCTATTGATATTCATATCTATCTTCCTTTTCCTCTGAAATGTGAATAAGCATAATAACCGTTTTGCTGTTGTAATGGCTGATAATTAGGTCATTTAGATTAGTTTTATTTTCAGAATGTTTTAAATCAATTTAAGAAAAGATAACAGTCTAAGAGAAAGGCTGGCCATCTAGTTCCGCTATACCTATTGTGCAAAAATGATGACCAAATATACAATGAGAAATTATATTATGCAACCCCTTTCATCCTTGATATTGGACAAAAATCTTCCAGAAGACCATAGGTAATAGGAAAGCCAGTTCTTCAGGTAAAATGAGGGCAACCTCTACCAGAGGCAGGACGTGTATAGGAAACCTACAAGATTCTATATCAAAGGCAGCAAGAACAGTCTTTTCGGCACTCTTCTCCCCTCCCCCTTGCAAGGAACCAACTTAGTGTGGACCTAGGAATGCAGAGGAGCCCAAGTGACTGGTGTGGTACCTCAGTTCTCATGCCAGGAGAGCCAAGGGTCCCCAAATCTGAGGTCTCCAATACTGTCCTGAAGTGTCAGATATACCAAATGCTTTTAATTTTGAAGATCCAAGAGCACCTATTTTCAGGAGGTGAGTGCCTTAAAGACTCAGGGTGAAAACAAGGAGAGCCACCCACCCTACTTAAAAGGGAAACAGGAGGTAGAGCCTCACCCTACTTCAGGATGCAGGCTAGAGAAATGAATAAATCAAAGAAAATATCAACCAGCATAAAAAAAATTATTGAAAATCTATCTCCACAACAATTACAACTAGAGGCTCATAGGAAAAAATAGATTTTCCACAAATGCTACATAAATACTTAAAAAAAGAAGAAAGGAAGAACTTAAAACAAAATCAAATAAGAGCTCTTCTGTTAAAAAAAGCGACTGATCAATTCAATCTCTGATGAAGCCCACCTCTTGACAGATAGGTGATGATAGATATAAAGCACATAGGACATACATTTTTTGTAAATGGTAACAATAGAATTTATTTGGTTATGTTTGTTTGCTATGAAATTTCCTTCCCCCTTCTTTCTTATTCATTAATTTAGAGGGAGAATAAGAGAAAGTTTGAGGTAGATTAACAATAGCAATGTTTAAAAAAGGGATCATTGAAATATTTAAAAGAATACACAGTAGAAGAGGCATCTCTATGGTTAAGTAGATGGAGAACCAGGCCTAGAAATGAGAGGCCTTGGGTTCAGATTTGGACTCAGACACTTCTCTAGCTATGTGACTGTGGGCAAGCCATCTTAACTCCAGTTGTGTAGCCCTTACCATTTTTCTACCTTGGAACCAATTCACAACATTGATTCTGAAGTGAAAGTTAAGGGTTTTAAAAAATACACAGTAGAGAAAAGAAGGAAGTTATCTCTGGGCCCTTCATCCCTTTCTTGCTCTGATTATTCTTCCTTCCAACTGCCATTTCAAGATTTATCATCACTTTGACCTGGGGAAGGAGGGTAGATTTGGAGTAAGGGTTAAATTCCCCTAGGATTCTGCCCAGGGAATGGGGGAAAACCAGATGTGGGGAGCCAGCTGTGATCTTTCCCTGTATTTGTCTTATGAAGTCCTCCTGCTTCTAGTGGTAGTCACAGAGGACAGCAAAGTTTGGAAGATAGAGCCAAGAGAGAGGAAGCTTCCTCTTGGTAGATATCTCCTGGGGTGACCCGGGGCAAAACTTCCACCTACTCAATTCTTTCCCTAACATTTGAAGTCTGTATTATAGTCCTGGTTCTCCTGAAGACTTTTATGTTTTCTGGAGTTATAAGATCCATATTGTTTTCCTCCCTTCCCTGCTCCCTTCAGGAGATGGTGAACAATTTGATCTCGGTTACATATGTATTATCATGGAAAACATTTCCATATTATATACTTTTTAGTCAGCTAGTTCTCTGAAATGGAGATTCATGGTTTCATGTAGAATCCCATTTTTGTGATTTGCTGTTTATGGAGAATGTCTTTTCAGTAATCAAGTTCAGAATAAAAAAAGAATTGAAAAAAAAAAACCTAACTCAATGCCACACTATAGGATAGTGGTCAAATTATTCTACATATCAGCTTAATGAGCTACATCTGAAACATTTTGTTTCTTTAAACATACTTGGTGCTTGCAATAGTTTTCAGCTCTTCACTGAGAAAAATTTTTAACTCAACAGAATATTTCTTTATTGTTCCAGTAGTCTTTTTGTGTGGTAGAGTTGGTAAAATTGTACTGGATGTCACCATTGCCTCAGAAGTGAAGATCATGACTCTTGCATGGTGGATTACACTACCATAAGTGATTTATTAGTTTGTATGAGAAGATAAGGAAATTAAAATGTTTTTAATTGGACAGGATTATATTTTGCATGGTTACTGTAGAAGGATATGACTTTGATAAAATATTTTTGCCTATTGTTTAGAAAGTATTGCTTCATTTTATTTACTCTAGAGTAGCTTAGCTCTGCCAGGTTGCCATTGTCATTTGAATTATATAGAAATGTGCCTATTGCAGAAAGTTTTATTTATTCCTTAGAAATTTTTAATAATGTTGTGCTTTTTTTGCAGAGGAATGAGTAATAAGGCTATATTGATGTAAATTTTTCAATGGAACCTCAATTTGTAAACAGTTTAGAATATATGAAAGAGATTGAATAGCATTACAAATACTGTGACTTTATATTGATTTAGCTCTTTCCAGTTTACAAAGTGCTTTTTTATACATTATTTCCTTGTATACTCACAAGAATCATATGAACAAATAGAAGCAGATTTTAGCTATTAATTCCATTGTTAAAACTTATCAAGGAGGAAAATCGTAACTCTTAAAGTATCACCTATGTATCACTGAATAAGGAGACTATTTGCATTTGACTAATAGTAAATACGTAGTATGGGTCTAAAAAAGGCAAATACCGTTTTTTATTGTCTCTTTTTTATAATTTTGAAGGATTAAAATATTTTCTTCTGTTACTCAAAAATCTGTACTTTATTTCTAACATTTATGAGATTCCCTATTGTGTTCTTTAAGAGATTCTCCATGATTCAAGACCATTTTTAGCTGAGAGAAATGATATTTAACTTTTCTGAGATTTTTTTGAGGAATAACTCAGTGTTGAATATAATAGGAACATTGCTTAAGGGGGAGATGGGATGATGATATACGAAAATATAGAATGATGACTAATAATAATTAATTTAACATTTACATAGAAGTTTGAGGTTTGCAAAGCACTATATCTTGTCTATCATTTATCTATGATCCCATTTGGCTCTTTCAACAGTTGTTTGAGGTAAGTGCTAGTATTAACATACTTGTTTTATAGATCAGCAAGTGGACTGATAATGGTTCAATGATCTGTCCAGTGTCTTACATCTAATAAGTGACTGAGGTATAACCAGAACTTGTCTCCCTAACTCCAGATCCAGTGCTGTGCTCTTTTTGCTATGTGGTTGTCTCTTGAGCAGCTCAATCCTAATTTTCCTTCTGTTTTCCCTCTAAGCGAAAATGCCTGTTGGACTGGAAAAGACTAACAAAAGGACAACTGGGAGTTGGATATCCAAGATAATCAGGGAGATAGTAAGAGATGACTTATCTGCCTTTGATGAGTTCATGTCATTGCCATTAGATGATCCTGATCTTAACATGGGAAGACATGAGTATTTTTGACCTACTTTTAATGACCTCTGAGAAATCACAGAGTAAGGTACCACTGCTTCATGAAAAGGCAAATATTTTCTTGATTTTCAAAAGAGGAAAGAGAATGTCTGTTGACTTATAGGCCAGTGAGATTGCCTTTTATTTCTGGCAGAATTCTAGAATATATTATTGAGATGGTTAGTGAATAGTAAGAAAAAGAAGTTATGGTCTTTTAGAGCCAATATGGGTTCATCAAGAACAGTTTATACTATATTAACCTCATTTCTTTTATTTGACAGAGCCTAAATCTAAAATTGACACTTAACAGATAAAAAATCTGATGTCCAAAGGGAAGGTGACTTTCTGAGGACCAGAAAGCATAAACTAGCACTAAAGCCTAAGTCTCTTAAATCTAAATCCAATGCTCTTTAAAAAAAACTACATCTTGGGGGCAGCTGGGTAGCTCAGTGGATTGAGAGTCAGCCCTAGAGACAGGAGGTCCTAGGTTCAAATCCGGCCTCATACACTTCCCAGCTGTGTGACCCGGGGCAAGTCACTTGACCCCCATTGCCTACCCTTACCACTCTTCCACCTATAAGTCAATACACAGAAGTTAAGGGTTTAAAATAAAAAAAACAAAAACAAAAAAAAAACAAAAAAACTACATCTTGCTGATAAAGCAGTATGCTTTTCATCTTCACCTGGCTTTTTTTCCCTCCTCCTCTTTCTTTCCCTTTCGTTTTCTCTATCTCTTTATCCCTACTTCATTCTAATTTTCTTTTTCTGCATTTTTATGTTGTTGGTTTTTTTATTGCATACATTTACTAATGTGTACAAATTATTACATCAGATACTGAGAATGATAAACTATTTTTCCTTTCAAGTAGCTAAACTCTTTAATGTTTAATAGTTTATAATTTTTAAAATCTAAAAATGTATCATCTTCTGGTAATGAAGTGATTACTTGGAGGTTTCATTGAGCGACCACCATGCTTCCAGTTAATTAAACTCTTAAGCTAGGTATTATTTTCAACTTCCTACTCATTCTCACACCCCCACATGCATTCAGTAGTCATATCCTGTCATTTCTGCCTTCACCTTCCCAACATCTCTCTTATATGCCCCTTTCTCTTCTTTGATTCTGCTAACATCCTGATGCAGGCCCACATCACCTCATTTCTAGACTATTGCAATACCCTGCTGGTTGGTCTTTTTGTCTTGTGTCTCTCCCCACTCTGTTCCAATGTCCAGTCAGCTGTCAGATTGATCTTCCTAAAATGCAAGTATGGCTGTGTCATAGTCCTACTCAATAAGCTTCATTGTCATCTTTCATGAATCTCTGGGATCAAATATAAATGCTTTGGTTGGCTTTTAAATCCCTTCATAACTTGGTCCCTTCCTTCCTCCCTTTCCTGTGTTCTTTACATTATTCCTTATCACAAACTCCGTTATCTGATTACATTGTCTTCCTTAATATTCCTCATACATGGTATGCCATGACACTTTCCTCTGGTGTTTTGTAACACTTTCCTTTCTCATCTCTGCTTCCTTGGATTTCTTCAAGACTCAGTTAAGTCTCACTTTCTGCAAGAAGCCTTTCCAAGGCTTCATTAATCTTAGTCCTAAGGCCTAAGCCTAGACTTTGGAACTCTCTATCTTGCTCTGTGGTAGCACTAGTTTAGCTGGTAGCAAAAAAATCTGAGAATGAAATAATCAAAGAATTATCAAGCCCTTTCATGAACTGCCTCAATTGACCCTGAAACAGTGGCATGAACATCACAGCAGTAGAATGGAAGAGATGAAGGCATCTGCTTATAATTTTTGTAGAGTTGATTACTAGCAGTTGTACAATCCTACCCAGTGAATATTTATTTAATAACTCATTGTTAAACTGAAAGGAAACTTTCTTCTTTTCAGCAGATTTATTAATAACTTGAATGAAGACAGAAATTGTGGTTAATATTAAACAAGCAAATTACACAAAGCCAAGAGGCAGGGTTAAAATGATTAATGAAAGAATCAAAATTCAAGAGGACCTTGATAGGCTAAAATGAACATGAGGCTCCAACAACAGGATTTACTAGGCATAAATATGAAATTCTGTACTTAGGCTAAAAACAATTGACTTCAATCAAGATAGGGGAAACCTAAGAAAGAGTTTGTGTTTTATAGACTTAATGCCTTTAGTTATGTGAATCCTGGTTAGATGCAAAAGAATGTTGTAATTCTTAAAAAAAAAAAAAAAGTGGAGTGTACACAGCCTTGTGAAGAGCTCAAGCCCAGAAGGATCCCTGTGTTCTGCAGTTGGGAATGTGGGTTGGCAAATGATGTCTGGAATAGGAGGCTCAATTTTAGGAGCTTCATTTTAAGAACAATAATTGTTCTTTCAGTGATGGTTTTCTGAATATTTTGTCAACCCATTTATTCAGGAAAAACTCACAAAAAAATCCAAAGGTGTACTCAGCATGTTTTTTGTCTGTACTCTGAAATATGGCTTTTTAAGTAAGAAAAAAAAAGAAAACTCTCAGTTGTGTCTGATTCTGCAGTGACTTAGATGAGGAAACTGAGATAAACAGGGTTAAGTGACTTGCTCAGAGTCACAGATGACTATCAGTAGTGTCAACTAATTAGTTTTCAACAATATTTGAAAGACTTGTAGATATTTGACTGCACCTGAGCTGAGTATTGCATCTTTATGTTTCTTTGCTTTTGTTTAGGCTGCCTCTATAACTAGAATATCCTGACTCTTCCTATCTGCTTCTTAGAATCTTTAGCTTCCTTCAAAGTTTGGTGAAGTTTTTTCTTATTTCTTAGTTTTTTTTAAAGAACTCTTTTCTTCCTTAGATTATTTTATATTTTCATAGTGTCTCAAAAGTTTTAGTGTGGTTATATCTAAGCTATCTATTAAAGGCTTAACTATTTAGCAATTAAACTGCAACAAGACTTTTGAGATACCTTGTACTTATTGTATGGTAAGTGTCTCTTTATGCACTCCTTAAAGTAAGAAACAATTTTTCATTTTGTCTTTGTATCCCAAGTCCCTTGCATTTAGTAGATGTTTAATAAATGTCTTTTGAGTCGAATATGTAATGCAGATGAATCTTGGAGGAAACATGACAACTAACTCAAAATATTTGTAGGAATATTAGAAAAGTAAGAAAGAGCAAGTTTATACTGCATTCATTGTTCTAGAAGATAGAACCAAGACTAATGAGTGGAAGTTAAAAGGTGGTGGATTTTTACTTATTAAAGGAAAATTTTTGAAGAAGAGTTGTATATGCAATAGAATGGGTTCCCCTTTCAGAAAATCGTTTCCCTATCAATAATCAAATATATAATCAAAGATTGGATGGCTTACAAAACAGTCATACTTAAATTTACTAGAGCTGTCACCAGATTGGCTACAAGCTGTTTTATATTTTGGCCATGGAAATGCTCAGAGGCCAAGTTAGAAGAGCTAGGACCTGTGCCAGTGGAACGGGAACATGCACTAACAGATTTACAGTATGTTTATGAATACTCATATGCAATCACATCTATGTTGTATATTCCTTATAATGATGCAGTTCGGAATTCATCTGTATCTTACCATACTGTGCTAATATTTCCTTGACCACCTCCAGGTTCTCCATAGGAGGGCCAAATAGTATGACTGGTGTTCTTCCTCATTTTCTCTTAATATTAAGAGGGATGGGGGACAGCCAGCTGACTCACTGAATAGAGAGCCAGACCTGGAGACCAGAAGACTTAGGTTCAAATCTGACCTCACATACTTCTTGTCTGTGTGACCTTATGCAAGTTCCTAACCCATATCATTCTTCTCTGCCTTGGAACTTATACTCAGTTTCAATTCTAAGAAGGTAAGGGTTAAAGGAAAAAAGAAAGAGAGAGATATAAGTGGAGCACATGAACTATTCATTGATTATCTATTGCTTCTGCCAACTGGACAAGCCTGTTATCTTTCCACTCATACAGTTCTTTGATTCCAATTTTCCTTAATAATTCCTTATTTGCAGTATGTTGCAGATGGCTTACACCCACCATACACCTCTCTACTGTCCTCTGGAAATATTGATTTTTTTTCTTCTTTGAAGAAACATTTAGATAGGGAAATGATGATGACAGAGCCACCATGGCTTGATCAAGGACACGTAATACCAGAATGAACTAATTTTTTGGGACAAGCTTATTATAGTATATTGTGGATCTACAACTTAGAGTTGATAAAGTATCTCACATTATTTCTATGAGGATGACATAGATAATTAATAAAATCAGATCAATTTAGAATTGGTTGGATGACCAGAATCAAAAGAATAGTAGTTAATAGTTCAATGTGCCCTTATCAAATCTCTAGAGAAGTTCCCCAGAGATCTGTACTTGCCTGGTATTTAAAAAAATTTTTTTTAGATAATGCCATTGATGACATACTTATCAGATTTGTGGATGACATAAACCTAGAAGGAATATCTAACACAGTGGATGTCATAGTCAGACTGGAAAAAGGTGCTCCAAGACTATATACACATTGGCCTGATTCTAATAAGGATGAACTTCAGAAGAAATAAGTCTTTCAACTTCACAAGTTTAAGATGGAGAAGACATGGTTGGACATGCATTGCTGTGAAAAAGATCTGGGAGTTTTAGTAGATTTCAATGAATGAGCATAAAGATAATGCATTTTCAGGTAACATTAGGAAAAGGATAGTTTCCAGGAACAGTGTACTCTGTTCTCCTCAGATCTTATCTGAAATAGTGTCCACTTTTGTGCATGACAGTTAAAGAACTACATTGATAAACCAGAAAATGCCTTGAGGGGCATTTCCAAGATGGTAAATTGCCTTGAGTAAATATTATCTGAGTATAGGCTGAAGGAACTGGGCATTTTTCTCCTGGAGTAGAGAATACTCACTGGTGACTTACTGTCTATCTTCAGTATTTAAAGGGTTGCCATAAACTTTGTTTTTAAATAGAAGTAATTGAGCATTTTGATTTTCATTTCTAAAAATTGTTTCTTTAAAACTCTAGATATATATTATATTTGTTTGTAGGGCAGAAGATAACAGATTAATTCTTAGTTACATGAAAAAGTTCTTCTTTCCTCTTCAGCATTGATTCCTTTTGGATATCATTTATTAAAAGTGTAAGCAAAAAATCCAGCATTCTCTTGATTTATTCTGTAATTATAAAGATCCAGTGTGACCAAATTGAGCTTTCTGATTCTAGTGCACAAATGAGACAAATTTTGGTATGGTTATCCTGATACTAGCTTGAACAACACAATTTTTGCTTCTAATTCTTGGTAAATCTCATTTATAGATCATTAAATAAGCTGTAATTTAAACCATGGAACTCAAATAATCAGTCATTTAATAAATGCCTACTATGCATCAGCTACAGTGATAGGTGCTCATGATAGGAGATGGAACAGGACCTGTAATTTCATTGGCATATTGATGATTACCTAGGTAAGAAAATTCCTTCTGCTAATGGAAATTATTACTCTCTCTACAATTAACAGTCTTAGAGAATTACATAGGCCACTGAGGGTTTAAGTGACTTGCTAATGACCACATACCCAGTATGTATCACAGATGGGACTTGGAGACCCAGGGGCTTGTACTTTCTATCTCTGATAATAGTATTCTCAACCTTTTTGGTCTCAACCATTTTTTTATACTCTTAAAAATTACTGAGGACACTAGATATCAAATACGTATTGATAATTATCATATTCAAGATTAAAACTGACAGTTAAAATGTATATTAATTTAAAAATAATAATAGGCTCATTACATATTAACTTACATCATATTCATAAAATGACAATATTTTCCAAAACAAAAGAAAATGAGTGAGAAGAGTTGCTTTTTCATTTTTACTAATTTCTTTAATGTCCAGCTTAATACAGACACCTGGATTTTCATACTTTTCGATTCATTCTGTAGTGATTTATTGTTATGGTTAAAGTATATGAAGAAAACCTGGCTTCATATAGATAAGTTGTTGGAAAAAGAGAGGAACGAATATTTTAATAACTGTGTTAGATACAATATGGAATCTAAAACTATATCAGTGAATTTTTAATTGTTTGTTAGCACTGAAATTCATTGATCTTTCTTGCACTTTGAATGAATTTTTTACCCATTCATGGTTTTGTGATATTATGCATTGGTTATTGGAAAATATTGGTTCACTGAGTCATGTAGATCTTACAAATGATGACACATTTCATTGTATGCGATATCCAAAGTAATGTTATCAGTGCTCTCATCAGAAAAGACATTAAACACTGGGAAGCTGTTAGTCTCATGATGTTAAAAACAAGTTTTCAAAAATTTTATCATTGACAACAAATGCTGTCAGTTGTTTCCCTTGAAGTGATAGGCTCACTTGGTTCATTTTTTTTTTTAAACCCTTACCTTCCCTTTTAGGATCAATACTGTGTATTGATTCCAAGGCAGAAGAGTGGTAAGGGTAGGCAATGGGGTTTAATGACTTGCCCAGGGTCACACAGCTAGGAAGTGTATGAATCCAGATTTGAATATAGGACCTCCCTTCTCTAGGCCTGGCTTTCAATCCATTGAGCCACTCACTTGGTTCATTTTTGAGAAAATATCTGCCAAATTCAACATTTTTTCACATCTCTCACCCCTCTGCCTAGCAGCCCAATGAGAGTGCACAGAGGGTAAGGTGGGAGGCTCACAGGTGGCAGAGCTGTTGGGGAGCAGAGCGCTTAGGCCACTCCACACACTTATTGAGGACATTCTTCACTTCACCCACCCCTCTGCCTAGCAGCCCAATGGAACCACTTCCTCCCTCCTCTATGTGGAGTAAGAGGGGAGGCAAGGTGTGCCCAGAATTTTGGGGGGGGCAGGACACAGCATGTGGTCTCTGAGGATGTGGGCACAGCACTCTGTCTGGGGAATGGGGTAGGGGTGGGGACTGATACTCCATCGCTAAAAGGTTTGCCATCACTGTTCTAGGCTAAACTATGAATTTTGGAAAGTTATTCAATACTTTGAATCTGTCAACTCCACTTCTATTTATGTTGCCAGGCATTCACATAAAAGATCTTATCTTCTTCAGTGATTCTTCAGTGTTAATATGAAATAAATATAAGCAAAGTAGAAAGAATGTGGATTCTGATTTTTATAAAACAAAATATAATTCTACAAATAGGATACTAACCTCATCTTCACATTTGCAGCTAACTCTTCAATTCACAGGTCATAGAGCCTCTGGAAAACACTGCCATACATTCATGAATGAATTAAGAGTCAAAAAAACAAATAATGCCAACTTCTCCTCCTCTTACCTTTTCCCCCTCCTAATGGATCCTCACAGGTCAATAGATTACACTTTGAGAATTGTTTGAGAATTTTTAAAAAAAATATTTCAGTATCCATGCTGCCTGTGCTCTCAGTGCATGGGATATAAAAGTAACAGGGAAATGGTCCTTTGTCTACAAGAAATACTTGGTATTCGCCATTTCCTATTCCAGTGTGGCCCCATTTTATAGATGAGGAACCTGAAGTATATAGAAGTTAAGGGACTTGCCCAGTGTTACATAGCTAGTGTTTGAGGCCAATTTTGAACTCAGATTTTCCTGACTTGAATATGTAATGCACTACCTAGCTGCCCTATGTGCATATGTAGACATATGCAAAAGATATTCTGGATATATGTAAATCACATATAAAGTAGTGCGTGGTAAATTAAGAAGGGAGGTCAGTTAGCAGCTGGGTAAACCAAGAAAGACCTCACGTACAGGGAAATTCTTTAATTGAATTTTTAAATTAAAGAGAAACCAGAAATATACTATTCAACACTATTGAACTTTTCAGAATGTATAAACTATATCTATATATCAGTCTCCTCTTCTTACATAGTTTTGATTTCTTCCTTAGAGCTTTTCATTACATGTATTTTGTAGACTGAGTTTCAGGGAAACATCTGTTAAAAAAAAAATTGTGCCTAAAAGAATTGGAAACTAAAGAAATGTACCTCAATTGGGCAGCGGCTGGACAGATTGTGGTATATGATGGTAATGGAATATTGTTGTGCTGCAAGGAATGATGAACAGGATGATTCAGAAAGAACTGGAAAAACCTACATGAACTGATGCAGAGGGAAATAAGCAGGAGAACATTGTACACATTAATGAAATATTGTGGAACGACCAAATGTGATAGACTTTGCTACTAACAGCAATATAATGATCTAGGACAATTCCGAGGGAATTATGAAAAAGAATGTTATCCATCTCTAGAGAAAGAACTGTTAGAATAGAAATGCAGATGAAAATATATGATTCATCACTTGTTAATTTGGGTGTATTATTTGGGGTTTAGGTTTTATAAGATTATTCACTAATAAAATTGAATAACATGGAATTATGTTTTGTATGATAATACATGTAAACCCAGAAAAAAAGTTGTTCCTAGATTTTTATGTATCACTCATAAGAGCTTATGGTACCATTTTTTGTTGATAATACTTTTCCTTCCAGTATAATTTGTTTGGGGATTACCCAATATTAGTTTTCTGTTCAAATCTAAGGTAAACTGTTCACATCACAGTAGTTCAAGTTTATTCTTCAATCAATTACTGATGCTGAAGAGGCTAAAAAGTTGACCAGTTTTATGAAGACCTACAATATCTAGGAATAACACACACACACACACACACACACACACACACACACGGATGTCACATTCATCATAGGAAATTGGAATGTTGAAGTAAGAAATCAAAAGATAATTGAAATAATAGGCAATTTTGTTCATGGAGTACAAAATGAAACAGGGAAGAGACTAATAAAATTTTGTGAATGTAACACTGGTCAAAAGCAAACATTCTTTTTCAACAACCCAAAAGGTGACTTTACAAGTACATCATTAGCTAGTCAATATTGAAATCAGATTGATAATATAGTTTGTAGTTAAGACATGACCTAGAGCTCACTGTGGTTCAAATCATTAGCTTCCTACTACAAAATTTAGAGCTAAATTGAAGAAAGTAGGGAAAACCATGAGACTTTATAGGTCTGATATAAATAACATCCTTTATGAATCTGAAATGGAAGTGATAAATTGATTTAAAGAATTAGATCTGCTAGATTGAGTGCCTGAAGAACTATGGACAGAAGTTTTCAGTATTGTACAGGAGGCAGCTTCAAAAAACATTCCAAAGAAAAAGAAGTGCAAGAAAGCAAAATGGCAGTCTGATAAGGCTTTACAAATAGCTGAGGAAAGAAGGAAAGGGACAGATGAAGGAGAAAGGGAAACATATACCCAACTGAATGCAGAATTCCAGAGAAAAGAAAGGAGAGAGAAGATTGTTTTTCAAATGAGCAATGCAAGAAATAGATAAAGACCAAATAGAATGAGAAAGACAATAGATCTCTTCAAGAACATTAGAGATATCAAAGAACATTTCATTAAAAATGTTCATGGTACAAGAAAAATGGTAGAGACTTAACAGAAATAGAAGAACTTAAGGAGAAATGACAAAAATATACAAAAGAAGTTTACATAGAAAAATCTTAATATCACAGATAACCAGTATGGTCTATCTTGGAGAATGGAGCTATATATTTAGAGAATGAAATCAGTGGGCGGTAGGAAGGATTTCTAACAGTAAGGCTGGTGGAGTGATAGAAATCCAACTGAGTTATTTAAAATTCTAAAAAATGATGCTGTTAAAGTGCTGCACTCAGTATGCAGCAAATTTAGAAGATTCAACCAAGGCCACCAGATTGGAAAAGATCAGTTTATATCCTAATCATAATGAAGGGCAATGCCAAAGAATATTAAAATTACCGAACAATTGACCTCAATTCACATGCCAGGAAGGTTAAGATTCTGCAAGCTAGGCTTCAACAATATGTGAACCAAGAATTACTAGAAGAACAGGCTGTTTTTCAAAGAGGCAGAGGCATTAGAGATCCAAGTTGTCAATATTTGCTGGATTACAGCAAAAGCAAGGGAGCTCCAGAAAAACACTGACTTTTACTTCATTGCCTTTCTATAGATCACTACAAAATGTGGTGGTTCCTTAGTTAGAGTGGTGGGAATTATTTTATATTTCTCTGAGGTACTCATGTTTGGGTCAAGAAGAAACCAGACTAGACATGAAACAACTGATTAGTTTAAGATTGGGAAAGGAATATGATAAAGTTATATATCACCAACCTGTTTACTTAACTTATATGTATAGTATATCATGTGAAATGTCAGACTGGATGATTCAAAAGCTCTAATTACAATTACCAGGAGAAATATCAACCTCAGCTATGTAGATATGAAGAATTAAGAAATCTTTTGATGAGGATAAAGGGGAAGAGTATAAGAGCTGGCTGGAGACTTAACATTAAAAAATTAACATCTTGGCAACTGATCTCATCACTTCCTGGCAAGTAGAGGGAGAAGAAATGGAATCGTGTCAGATTTTATATTCTTGAACCCAAAGATCATTGCAGATAGCAGCTGCAGTCATGAAATTAAGACTTTTTCCCATTGATAAGAAAGCTGTGTTAAATCTGGAAAACATACCAAAAAGCAGAGACATCACCATGCTAACAAAGGTCCATACAGTGAGAGCTATGGTTTTTCCAGTAATGATGTATGGATGAAAGAATCAGATTATAAAGGAAAGCTGAGCACCACAAAATTGATGCTTTTTGAATTGTGGTGCTAGAGAAGACTTGAAAGTCTCGTGGATAGCAAGGAGATCAAATAAATGAATACTTAAAGAAGTTAATTCAGTCTGAATTTTGGAAGAACAAATACTGAAGCTCAAGTTTAGATATTTTGTCTTTGGTTGAGTGTCATCTTTGAATTCAAACTCAAAGATTTCAATTTGTTTTGCCTTGGTATTCATTAAAAATTTTGCACTTATTTAACCCAACCAACATTTTGAGATATTAGAGAAAGTTCTACAAGATCAAGCAGCTTTTAAATTTGTCTTTATGTTGGAGTCACATAACTTGATAACACCTATTAGAATGTAAGCTTTTTAAGGCCAGGGATAGTCTTTGTTTTTCTTATTTATATCTCCACAAGGCACAGGCACAGGCACATAGTAGGTACTTAATAAAACGTTTACTGGATTGAATTGAATGGATGGAGTTGACACCAAGTCCATTTTCCAACTCTCCAATTAGAAATTAGAAAGGCAGAAGCAACAGGGTATTAATGAGGTGTGAGTAGCATGATGTTGCGTTTCTTGGTAATAAGTTTATTCCAGATGGGGCATCATTGAGTTTATTTTATGTGTATGAATAAGCCATAAATTTGGAACTGTGTTCAAGACTTTATAATAATCAGCAAACAAAGCATATATGTTATAATACTTTTGGGAAGCTTTTTCAGTAATCACCAAATTGATAATAATGTGCTCCTCAAACTCCTTAGACTTTTTGCCCCATCCTTCGTTTGTTCTATAGGCAACGTATTTTCTTATATTTGTGTGTGTGTGTGTGTGTGTGTGTGTGTGTGTGTGTTAGAAGTTGTAAATTCTTTTTGAAAAGTATATAGACATGTAATTGGCTTGTAACTGATGAAGTCACCAGGATCCCCATTGTTTGTGAATGGATGTGTGATACTTTTTGTTAAAAAAAAATGGTGGCTTCATGCTTATAGAGAATGCAGATAAAGTACCTCATACCTAACTTATGCACTGCTATGAAGTATTTCAAGCCAATCATCATTCATTTTTGCAGATAGCTTAGAATTTTTATCCCCTCCCTTTATGTAATTCTTGTTTTCCTCCCCATATATTAAGGGTATACAAACTTTTTGTTTCTTGCTTGATCCACTACATGTTTTTATTGTGTTGTATTTTTCATGACCATATGGGGACTATGTGTAATTATATATACATATATATATATATATATGTATGTTTCTTAAGATACTATACTTTTGGTTTAGTTTCATGTGTGCCCCTTGACACTGTTGATTCAGAATGTCTTGGCTTGAGTAGATGAAACTAGATTGAGCTGCTTCCCTCATCCCTCATTTTCATGTGTTCTATCATTTGAAAATGAGATTTTGTGCTGTATAAACTCTTTTAATCCTGTTTTGTTGTGTTTTTAATTTTGTGGTTTTTAAGAGTATATATTATTACTCCAGGGAAATGCACAAATTCATAGCTCCTAGAGAGCACAATTTGGTGACTGTTAGAGATATCATAGTGGTTTTGGTTTGGGATATCAAATGTTAGAAGTATCACTAAAACCAACAGTGAAATAGGGTCAATTTCGTTGATGTACATATGAAAATATAGTTAGAAGCAGAACAGAATGCTAAGAACCAACAAGCTGTTGTTTAGAAGCAGCCTAATTAATCATTAGAAATCAGGCATAGATCTTCATTAAGTATCTGGCAGCTGAAAGGATTGTTATTGAATACTTTCCTGTATTCAAGGCATAGAGTTCCTAAAGTTGAAAGGATAATGAGATGACCAGTAAAAAGACAGTTGCTAACAGTTGATATCAAAACAAAACACTTGTCATGAGCAAAACTAGAGTACTGACATGGGAAAAAAAAGATAAATTTTACTGATGAGCCTCACTTTTTAATTGGAGGCTATACCAAAATGGTAGTCATAAAAAGGTGAGGTGAGCCTCTAAGTTTTATATATTTAAATTAAATCATAAAACATCCACCTTGGAAAAATGTTTTAAGAATGGGGGAGAGATAAGGGGATAACATTTATATAGCACCTACTATGAGCCACGTACCGTGCTGAGTGTTTTACAAATATTGTCTTATTTGAGTCTTACATCAGCCTGGTGAGATAGCTGCTGTTATCCTCATTTTACAGTTGATGAAATTGAGGCAGAGGTTAAATAACTTGCTCAGGGTCACACAGCTAGTATGTATTTGAGATTGGATTTGAACTCAGGTCTTGTTGCCTCCAGGTCCATCACTTTTATCAACTCTTATCAATACAGTTTATCAACATCACCTAGCTACCTCTGTTTTATTTCCAGTGGGTTTGAAAGTCATATGCTCAATGACAGAATGATGACTTCTCTAACAAACATATTGCCATATTGAAACAGAAATGATCTGAAATTGACAAAAATGATGATAGAATATTGCAACACAGTCATATATTGTTATATGTAATGAATGGTTAAGAAATTTATCTAAGTGATGGTGACAAATATATCCAAATGTCTGGAAAATTAACTGATTTAAACCTTATTGAAAACCCATGGAGTATAATAAAGTTTAGATTAGGAAAAACATAATATTAGTGAAAAACATATATTTTCAATATCCAATGTGATAAATGTTATTTCACAATGAAAAAATTTTAAAATGGGTCAAAATCTTGTGCACTCAATGCCAAATCTTGTAAAATAAATTATGGTAACAAAGCAAGTATATATTGTAACCAAGTGAGAACATATTATATGCTAAAGTTTTTTTCTGAAGATGCAAGAAATATTGTGTTATATGGTATAAGTCAAAACACAATTATTTTACTTGATTCCAGTTTATGTGCACATCATTATAGGTGATCCAAAGTTTTCCATATTCTCCTTTATAGTTTTACCTTGCCCCTGAGTTTTTTACTTCATAATCTTCTTTTTTGATTGAAATTGGATTTTGACATTTTATTTTGGGATGTGGGTGTGTCCATGTGCTGCTTTGACTCCTTGTATCTATTTACACTTTTTATTTTTGCTTTTATTTGTCAGTCAAGAGAAGCTAGAATTTCTGATAATTCTCTCTGCACCTCCCCCTTTTGGTTCCTTTCCTCCTGTTTCTTTTTTGTTGTTTTAGTTAGGCAAATTGATTTTCTTAAAATGTAGGTCTGCCCATGCCATTTTGCCACCTCATAATTCCCTCTTCTCCCATTCAGTAAACTCCAGTTACCTTCATATAACATGTAGCTGACAAAATGAAGAAATTTTCTTGCTCTCGTGACTTGAAAAAGCTGCAACCATTGATAACTTCCATTCACCTTGTTGCCTCCTCAATGGACAGTAATAAGAATAAATGTTCATAAAACTTAGATTGGGGGGGGTCTTTGGGTAAGTCATTAAAAGTTCTTTGTAACTTCAGTTACTTTATGTAAGTGAAAGATTTAGAGTAGCTAACTTCTAAAGTCTTTCAACCTTTGAACTTATATGATCATTTGAGAGAGAGTGAAAAATCTGTGAAATGCCTGGCTATGGAGCTAACATTTACTTATTCATAGTGTAGACTGATTTTTAAAGTTGATACACATTTCCCTCCACATGTTACTTTTTCTCATGTATTATTAAGGAATTAAAACATTTTTTTCTTATATTAGTAATCTGAAGAAAAATACATTTTTCCTTTTGGGATGCTGAGGATTCAAGAAATATACGTGCTTTTTGTAGCTGCTTATTTTTAAATTCACATATAGAAATAGTGTTGAGTTACATGTGTGTGTGTACAAAAATGTCAAAGAAATATACATTTTATTATATGTATCATATGGTCCAGTATCTTATGTTATGACCCAAGAACAGATGATTGACTGAATCTGCTCAGAAGTTCTCTGTTTCATGAATGAATAAATGAATGAAAAATTTAGGCACTTACGCCATCCTCTCCACTGTTTTAAAATTTTGGTGATAACAGAAAATTGAGACAGTCCCTTCTCTCAAGGAACTCTCATTCCAATTGGGGAAGAGTGCTCAATTCTAGGTTGGATGGAAAAACCCATCTTGGTCCTTAAGGTACATGGGCAAGAGAGATGGCAGTACCCAGGAATCTGCAGGGGGCAATGGTAAGCAGATAGTAAAGATTGAAAGGCATAATGCCAGGGGAAATGGTAAGGCCCAGGCATTTTCCATCTTGTGAGATAAATGAATTGGAAACTGCCTTCTCAACAGATTAGTGTGAATGCCTAGGTCTTCTCTCTATCTGGGAGATTGTAAAAGCCCAGACCATGTTTATGTATAAGTCTTTCCCTCTGTTGCTCTTGGCCTATGGGATCTTTTGAGGGAGATGTATAAAGCATTAATATCCCCAATTGTCTTTCCTGTAAATTCTATTCTTTTTTTTTTTAAATTTAAAGTATTTTTCCATGGTTCCATGATTCATGATACCCCTCTCCTTCCCTCCTCTTTCCAAAGCTCACAAGCAATTTCATTTTGGGTTACACATGTATCATTGTTGAAAACCTATTTCCATGTTACTCATATCTGCAGTAGAGTAATCTTTTAACATCAAAACTCTAGTCATATCCCCATTGAAGTACATGATTAATCATATGTTTTTGTTCTGCGTTTCTACTCCCACAATTCTTTCTCTGGATGTGAATTCTTTCTCATGAGTTCCCCTGGATTGTCCTGGTCATTGTGTTGCTGCTGCTAGTAGAAAAGTTTGTTACATTTGATTGTGCCATAATGTATCAGTCTCCTTGTACAATGTTCTCCTGGTTCTGCTCCTTTTGCTCTGCATCAATTCTTGAAGGTCTTTCCAGTTCACAAGGAATTCCTCCAGCTCATCATTCTTTTCAGCACAATAGTATTCTATCACCATCAGATATCACATTTGTTTAGCCATTCCTCATTTGATGGACATCCCCGAATTTTCCAATTTTTTGCCACTATAAAAAGCAAAGCCATAAATATTTTTGTACAAGTATTTTTCCTTATTATCTCTTTGGGGCATAAACCTAACAGTGGTATGGCTGGATCAAAGGGCAGGCAGTCTTTTAAAGCCTTTTGGGCATAGTTCCAAACTGCCTTAGAGAAAGGTTGGATCAGTTCACAACTCCACCAGTAGTGTATTAGTGTCCCAATTTTGCCACATCCTCTCCAACATTTATCACTTTCTTTTGCTGTCATATTGAACAGTCTGCTAGGTGTAAGGTGGTACCTCAGAGTTATTTTAATGTGCATTTTTCTAATCAGGAGGGATTTAGAACACTTTTTCATGTGCTTATTGATAGTTTTGATTTCATCATGTGAAAACTGCCTATTCATGTCCTATGACCATTGGGGAATGGCTTAATTTTTTGTAAAATTGACTTAGTTCCTTATATACTTGAGAAATTAAACCTTTGTCAGAGAGTTTTGTTATAAAAATATTCTCCCAGTTTGTTGCTTTACTTCTAATTTTGTTTGCACAAAACCTTTTTAATTTGATATAATCAAAGTCATTCATTTTACATTTTGTGTTCTCTATCTCTTGCTTGATCTTAAATTCCTTCCTTTCCTACAGATCTGACAGGTATACTATTCTATGTTCATCTAATTTATTTATGATTTCACTCTTTATATTTAAGTCATTTGCCCATTTTGAATTTCTATTCTTTTTAAAAGACAAAACAAATTTTATACATTTATGAGAGACAGAAAAGGAACTCATATAGCCCCCATTAGTGAGAATAGGCCCCAGTAAAATCAAAGCTATGGTCTGGCCAGAATTAGTCACACAGTCTAGGTATCACATGAGGCCCCCAAACCCTCATCTGTACTTGGCAACAACTAATTGTCCTTGTTCTACCCACTGAAGCCAAACATTTTTCTGAGAGTCTGGAATAGATGGTTACACATTGACATATTGATTTATTATTCTATAGAAAACCATGTCTAAGTTTTGGTAAGGTAAACTAAGTCATTGTACTAAGATTGTAAATCATTACTAACCATAGTCCAGGTAAAAAGCTTACCTAATCCATTAGCCTACATCACTTTCTCTATAAAATACTAGCTGTGATCAATAAACTTTGCCTCTGATTGCTACCAGCTTCATTGGCCCTCCTGATGTGTTTCATCCTTCTCTCCACATCTCATTCTTCTTACCCCTTCAGGACCCCCAAATGTTTGTCAGGACTCCTTAGGACCTGCCAAACCTAGTTTTTAAAAAAGAAAACAGAAAGCAGTATATGATATGTCTTAAACTTTTGAGGGAATGAAGCTAGGCAGATAAGGTCTGGGATTTTTGCTAGTTACCTGTTTCAATATAGGTTTTCTACAGGTACTTTTAAAAGGTTTGTCCAGAGCTCAGCAGCATGTTTTTCCGATGGGTTGTTGATGCTGTAATCCCAGCAAGTTCTGGATAGAGAATATGATAGTTCTGACATCTTACAGGGATGATCACATGTCTTTGAAGAAGACCAAACATCTGTCTATGTGTCCACTTTGAGATCATAAGACAATATGACAAACTACACAGTTGGAGTATTGAAGGATAACCTTTTTAGGTAATTTTAGGGAGAGCTTGTACTTCAGATCTTTATATACTATTCTTACTGCCCCATGGATGAGTAAAATCAATTTAAAGAAATTGACTCAAAAATGGCAGAAATTCACTTGGCTCCAGATATTATTAGGGTTAACAGTTTTTGCTATAACCTGTCTAGAGATCTCTTCCCAGCCTCATAAATGCCAGGCTTGTGATGATGATGGTTAGTTAGGTCATGATTCTGGAAGGCTACTGGGGAAAGCTGCTAGAGGAGGAGAATATACCCAGGTGGCAACAACTATACATTCTATATTTCCTTTTAGCTTTCTGAAGTAAATTATAGGGAAATAAGACAACTTAACAAAGATCAGGAAACAGCTTGTCTCTTCATTGTTGTTCTACCAAAATCTTTTGCCTTCCTTTCTTAATTTTAAGAGGTTTATGTTGATTGCTAAAATTTTGTTTAAATTTACAATAGTAATGTTATTGATTGAAGGTTTTTTTTTTTAAATCTTTCAACTTATTTTGTTTTAGAACTTGGATGCCTACAGGTTTGAGCACATTAAGAAGCAAAATACTATTATAAATTTTGAACCGTATTCCAATGTATGTTTTTTCCAACATTTTGAAAAGCAGAAAACCTTAGCTATTAAAAACAGTTTTAGTGAAATTCTGTGCATCCGGCTGATATTGTATGCCAAATTACAGCCCCCACAGAAGCTTTTGAAGAGCCAAGATTTTTAAACCTACAAATAAGCCTATGAGGAAGTTGCCAACTCAACTTTAAGACCATCCAATGAAAATCCTTTGTATTCAAGTTCTTGAATTTGATTCTGAGGTAGGTAGATCTTATTTTCCAAAATCAAATATCTCTTTATATCTCACAAAACAGATATAGGTTGTTAAGATGATAAAATTACACCTATGTAAAACATCTTCCAGAAATTTAAAGCTTTTTCCTGAATGAAAAAGCATGAAAGGTAACATTATAGTAGATAGAGCACTGTACTTGGAGTTAGTAAGGACAAGTTTCAGAGCCCACCTGGGAAAGTCACTTACCTTTAAGAATCTGTTTGTTTATCTATAAAATGTGTGGTTGGACTGGATAGCTTTTTCTTCCCTTAACATTCTAAACCTTTAATCTTTTTATCCTATAAATGTGTCTCCATGAATGCTCCATATATATTTTAGATAGCTACTTGTCAAGGGTTATTTTAGGAAGCATTCCTTAAATGACAGTAGAAATTTATGCTAGATGGACCTTTATGTTACTTTTCACTTCTATAATTGTTATTCTATTCGTATCAATGATATTAAAAAAAACAAACAGCTACTTAATTTTTTATAATTGTACCCAATTGAGTGCAAGGCCAGTCTCAAAAAGTAAAAAGTAGGAAATTTAAAAGTCCTATATTCTTGGCACTGAGAGGATTTCAGTGGTCCAACCAATACTTGAGCAGGAATCCACTCTAGTGGTCCAGTTATAAATTACATATAGTAACTATAATAAAAACTACTAATCTTGCCTTCATTCAGATTCTTTAGGTTATCTATTTTAATTAATTGATAGAATAGTTTGAAACAGACCACTAATTAATATCTAGCATTTATATAGGACCATAAAGTTTACAAAATATTTTCTTTTTAAAATACATTTTTATTGATATCTTTTTTAAAAACCAACAGAATTTCTCCCAATATTTCTCTCCCTTGAATTTCTTTTTTATCAGTGTTTTGGTTCAGCCTTTCTCATGGTTATTCATAAGAAAATAGATTTAGAGCTAGAGTGGACCTTATAGTTCATCTAGTCCAGCCTCCCTAATTTGAATTCAAAATTCTTTTGCAAATTGACAAAATAATTCTTGGTAGAATGGCTCTTGATTTTGAATATTAATGTTAATTTCTTATACATCTTGGATAACAGAATTTTATCAGATATTTCATGCAAAATTTTTTTTCCATTTGACAGTTTTTTTATTCTACCTGTATTGATTTTTTATTCATGCAACTTTATAATTTACATAGTCAAAATTACTTATTATCTCTTTCATGATCTACATCCTTTGGTTAAGAAGTCTTTGTCTACCACTTCTTGTGAAGGTATCTCTTTCCATTTTTCTCTAATATTCTTAATGTGACATTTGAGATTCATTCATTCATTCATCCATTTATTTATTTATTCATTCATTCATTTATTTATTTGCTTATTCATTCATTCATTCATTCACTCATTCATTCATTCACTTATGCACTTACTCATTCATTCATTCATTCATTTATTTATTTGTTTGTTGGTTGGTTGGTTGGTTGATTGATCGATTGATTGTAACCCTTATCTTACGACTTGGAGTCAATACTATGTATTGGTTCCAAGGCAGAAGAGTGGTAAGGGCTAGGCAATGGGGGTTAAGTGACTTGCCCAGGGACACACAGCTGGGAAGTGTCTGGGGCCAGATTTGAACCTAGGACCTCCCATCTCTAGGCCTGACTCTCAATCCACTGTGCTACCCAGCTGCCCCCTGACCTTTGATATTTAAATTGCCTACACTATTTTATCTGACTGTTCACTTCCCAATGTGGATTTTAAAATTAATATTCAATAACTATTATATTTTATAAAATTTTATTAATAATAAACTAACAAAATATACTAACTAAAAGGTTACTAACCAGTCCACTCATCAGAGCCAAAGAGAAAGAATGAGGCAGAGCCTCAGAACTTATACAAATGTGAGCATGCAAATGAAAACAAAAGGAAAAGCATTATAGGTAATATAGAAAGGAATTCTGGGCAATGCAGTCTTTAAGGGTTCAAGATTTTCTGACTATACACCAATTATCTCTGTCTTTTGAACCCCATGGCCTTGATGGGAAACAGTCATGGAAACATCACTTAAGATTTTCATTTCCCTATCTCCTTCCTCTCCTTCTCTTTCTCTTTCTCTGCCTACTCTTTCTCCCCTCTGCCTACTTGAACTTCTTCTCCATACTCCAGAAGCCTTCCCCCCCTGAAAATTGTCCCCTGCTTTGTGGAATTTTTGCCTTAAAAAAATCTCTTCATTCCTGCTGTCTCATCTTGTGATTAGTTGGAATCTCCATTTTGTACCCATGCTGGCTCCATGTTCTTCTTTCTTTTCTGTATTAATTTCTGATTCTTTGAACTTCTCTTGCTTTCCTCTTGCTTTTTAACTCACCTTTGTGTGTTGTCTTCCCTATTATAGTGGATAGCATATAGCAAACACTTATTAATTGTTTGTTGACTTGTTCACTGAACTTTTTCAACCCTTTATTGGGTGAGTCTTAGATGAAGATGTTGCAACCTTTGTGGAGAAAGGGCTCATCATCCTAGCAATAACCAGCATCAAATGCAGACCATCTGCCACCTATGGGCAAGTAAGCCCAAAAGTTCTGGCCACACCAATGTTCTCATACTGTAACCTGCTATGCTTACAGACCGACCCCATAACCATAATCTAGGGAAGTAAGTAGACAGTAACTTCCAAGAAGCCACCAGTGGAACAGATGAGCTAACTAGCTGAAGCAATACTTTCTCCCTTCCTCCATGTTTCCATTCTAACTCCTGCAGGCATCTTCCCATAGATCAATGCCTTTTGGAAGCAGGGTCTGCCATCCCAGCTACTATGCCACTAACTGCTGACAAGTTGTCAAACTTCTAAGTCAAAGAATCCCATGAACAGTAGCATCCTGTGGGCCACAGACTTTATAGCCAGCTCAGCCACTCTCTAGGGGAGTAACCTTCAAGAAATATGACCAGTTGTCTCAGGAATTGCAACCACCATTGACTTCCTCGGCTTCTGTAGTTTCTAAGGAACAAAAAATAGTTTTTTCAGCACCAGAAACCTTGCCACCTTCAAATGATTTATTGGATATGGTTTTATTAAAGAAATAATCCTAAAGAAGATATTATTTTCTCTGCCCCTGTACCCTAAGGACCATGGGACCTTTCTATATAATTTGGAACTTAAACTTCCTTCCTGCATGTGTTGTATTCCTTTAGATGTAATATGAATTACTCGAGAACTAGTACTCTCCTTTTCTTTATGTGTATCATTAATGCTTAGTGAAGAGCTTTTCACAGAATCAACACAATACTTATTTTTTCATTCGTAATCTCCTTACATATATGGGACTTGAGATAATGTCAGTTTTTATAAGTTTTATAAATAAATGTATAAAATTTATATATTTTTATAAATAAATTATAAATGTCAGTTTTTAACATTATTAATTTTATAGATAAGTATAAATTGCATATTTTGACAAAAGCATTGTAATTCAATTAAATATAACTTTTGGTTACCCATATGCACTCAGATATAAAGTGATACACAGATATAATACAATCCTGCTTTTAAATTTGGAGACATTCTAGGACCTTCCATAGCTCTGCCACTTATTGGGCACTAAACAAATGTTGATTGGAATGGAATTGAATCTATTTTGATTGTATTATAAATAAGTTATGAATAGAGATTTCCAGCAGATTGCTCTAAAAGAAGAGATTTCACTGAAGAGCATTTATAAACTATATGAAAGGCATATGGTTATCAGTATTCTAGGGAAAAAAAACCTTTTTTCCATTTAGGAATATATGTGTACATACAACAAGATAAGTATATGTATACTTATCTTGCTCCTAAATTTGGTGAAATCCTTGTATGTCATTCAATGAAAACTTTAAAAATGAACCTCTTTCTATAGATATAGTTCAGTGAATATTGATATTCACTAACAGTTTTATATATACACATACACATAGTCAACCACATATATCCAACTTTAACCTAGCTTAATTTTACTATGAGAATGAATATGGTACAAGAATAATTTGAAGAAATTTGACTAATGTATTGAGAGGAAATTGGCTAAAAAGCAAAGAGATTTTGGCCTCAGACTTATAGTGATACTAGCACATTATACTATCTGTTTCCTTGTGAGAATTCCAAGATTATAAGGAATAGTTGGCTTAGTGATAGTAGTTTGTTAGTTTTCTGGAAGCACATTCAAAAAGTTTATTTAAAAAAAAAACACAAGGAAGATCAACATCTCTTGCATTTCTCTTATACTGTGAGAATATTAAAAAATATTTTTTTAAAACTCTTACCTTCTATCTGAATCAATATTGTTTATTGATTTGAGACAGAAGAGCAGTAAGGGCTAGCCACCATGAGTTAAGCTACTCACTCAGCATCACACACTGTTAGGGAGTGCCTTAGGTGACATTTGAACTTGTGACCTCCAGTTGTTAGGTCTGGCTCTCAATCCATTTAAGTCACCCCCCACACATTTAAATTTGATTTTATGTAGTTCTTAGACTCAAAGTATACAGTAACAATTACTTGTTTTCCTATCCTTTGGTACAATGAGAGTAGTTTTCTCATTTGGCTCTATATGAATGAAAATTTTATTTTAAAGAGTATTAAAATGGGAAGTTAATTTTGTGATAGTATTCTGAGTTCTGGATAGCTTTTTTTTTTTTTTTTTTTTTTTTTGCTTTGCCAGCCTGGGATAAAGGGAAGGATTCTAGTCTCCTTGAATTGGTTACTTAATCTCACTTTAAGCCTCCTACAACTATATATTGCTTGCTTTATCCTCCTCCCTCTTTAGGAGGGGGTAATTCCTTCCTTCTTCTTTCTCTAGATCTTTACCAAATATATTAGGGCAACTCCACCATGAGGCCAAACTCCTGGGAATTATGAAAACTGATCAGGATGCTATTCTCAATGATTAACCTACTGCTACCCTCTCATACCTTCCTTATTCCAGTAATTCTGAATTCTTACTTTGAACAAACTTATTTCATCTTAAACCTTTTCTTTTTTCTTCCTTTCCATCTTACTGCAATCATTGAGAACTTACTCTTTCCCAATGGCATATCTTCCCTGGTTACCCTTTCTAGCGCTGGTTGTTCTTTCTCTCTGCCCCTAACCCCCTATTGTGGGAGTCAGAATATTCCTTGCTCACACTGTTCCCTCCAAGCTTTGTTTCTACCACTAACTACCACCAATAATCACTCCTATCTGGGTCCCTTGATGAACCAGTTGAAATGTTCATTTTCCTCTTCTGTTGAAACCCTTCCTCCCTTTTCCCAACACTCTCTGTCAAGTCTCCATCTTGTCTTCTGCTTTTGCTCTGTGCTGTCAAACAAAGTTGAGAGAAAAATCACAAAACCCAGATGACTGAATCTACTACAAACTTATGTTACATAATTGGATCCTAGTTTTGGAAAGGCAGTGTCTTTACATCTCCTTAATCATTTCTGTGTCTTAGTCACCATAATAACTTTTCTAAACCTTCTCAGCTTTCATCAAATCTCCTAGGGCTGTGGTGGCAAAGACATGGCGCATATGTCCCAGTGGCATGGAAGGGGCTGCTCCATTCCCCCTCTCCACTGTGCCTGAGGACATTTTTTTCATGCTCCGCTTCTCTTTCTTGCAGCCTAATGTGAGCACTTCCTCCCTCTGCTCTCTGGGGTAATGCAAGGACTCACAGGTGGCTTGAAGGTAGAAGGTACAGTTTGGGCACACAGTCTCTAAAAGATTCATCAATGCTGTCCTGGGGCTTTCTCTTTCACCATCCTGTTGGCTAAGAATGTTAACTCATATTTCCTGAAAAAAAAATTAAGATCCTTACCATAGAGCTCCCTCATATCTACTTCTCATTACATATCATTCATAGACCTCCAACCATTATCCCCTACTTTACCTCCATTTCATATAAAAAATGGAGCTAATCACTAAAAATTTGTTAAATATTTGCCTATGGAAATAACAAGGATGGCCATATCTTTGAGGAGGTTTGGGAAAAGCTCCATATAAAAAGCGAAATTTTAGCTGGGACTTGAAGTCAAAAGGCAGAGATGAGAAGAGAGAACATTCCAGATATGGAGTACAGTGATTGAAAATCTCTTCGGGGGCAGCTATGTGTCTTAATGAATTGAGAGTTAGGCCTAGAGATGGGAAGGTTCAATTTCCTAGCTGGGCAAGTCACTTAACCCCAATTGCCTAACCCTTACTGCACTTCTGCCTTGGGACCAGAATACAGTATTGACTCTGAGAACGAAAATCTCCGGAATCTAGAAAATAAATATCCTGTGCAAGGAACAACAAGAGGACCAATGTCATTGAACCACTTAGTAGGAATGTGGTTGGATAGAGGAAATGTAAAGTATTAGAAAATTGGAAAGGTGTTGGGGAGGGCAGGTTATAAAGGACTTTGAATATTAAATAGAGAATTTTATTTTATATTGGAAGTGATAGGAAGCCATTTATTATGGCTAGACTTATGCTTTTGGAAGATTAGTTTGCCAGTTAAGTGGAGAGTGAACTGGAATGTTGAGAAACTTGTGGTAATTAAGTAATTATGGCAGTAGTCTAGGACTGAGGATAATGAGGGCCTAAATCAGAGTAGTAGAGTCAGTAGAGAAGCAAGCTTAGTGGTATCATAAAGGTGGAAATGACAGAACTTTATAAATGATTTTATATAGGGGATGAGAGAGTGAGGAGACAAGAATGACACATAGGTTGCAAACTTCAGAGACAATGGTGGCACCCTCAACAGTAGTAGAGAAGTTAGGAAGAGGATGAGGGTTTAGGAGAAAATAATATCTTCAGTTTTGGACAGTTTAAGTTTAAGATGTTTCTGAGATACTCACTTTGAGATGTCTAATAGACACTTGGATATGGAAAACATGAGGATTAGGAGAAAGGCTAGGTATATATATAATGAGGTCACCAAGTAAAACAGATTAGAGAGAGAACAATAGAGGGCACACAGCAGATATTTATAGAACCCACATGGTTAGCAGACACAATGTTGATGAAGATCTAACAAAGGAGAAAGAGGATGAGCAATTAGGTAGGGAGGAGAACTGGGAAAAAGTGGTATCTCAGAAACCTGAAGAAAGAATATCAAGAAACTGGTGATTGATGGTAGCAAAGGCTGCTAAGAATTCAGGAATAATGGGGATCGAGAAGATGACATTAAATCTGAAAATTAAGAGATGGATAGTAATTTTAAAGAAATAGTTTCAATTGAATGATGTCAGAAGCCAATTCTGTAGAGTTAAGAAGAGAAAAGCTAATGGAGGCACTAACGTCTTTCTCAAGAATTCTAGCAGGGGGCAGCTGAGTAGCTCAGTGGATTGAGAATTAGGCCTAGAGACGGGAGGTCTTAGGTTCAAATCCAACCTCAGACACTTCCCAGCTGTGTGATCCTGGGCAAGTCATTTGACCCCCATTGCCCACTCTTACCACTCTTCCACCTATGAGTCAATACACAGAAGTTAAGGGTTTAAAAAAAAAAAAGAATTTTAGTTATACAAAATTGGAACACTAATACACTGCTGGTGTAGTTGTGAATTGATCCAATTATTCAGGAAGGCAATTTGGAATTGTACCCAAAGGGCTTTAAAAGAATATCTTTTGATCCAGCAATACCACTACTAGATTAGTATCCCAAAGAGATAATAAGGAAAAATAATTGTGCAAAAATATTTATAGCCGCACTCTTTATGGTGGCAAAAAATTGGAAAATGAGGGGATGTCCCTCAATTGGGGAATGGCTGAACAAATTGTGGTATGTGATGGTGATGGAATACTATCGTACTATAAGGAACTATAAATTGCTTGATTTCCATACGAGCTGGCAAGACCTCCACAAACTGATGTGAAGTGAAATGAGTAGAAACAGGAGAATATTGTTCACAGGGACTGAAACATTGTGGGACGATCATATATAATTGACTCTGCTACTGATAAGAATGCAATGATTCAGGACAGTCCTGAAGGGCTTATGAGAAGTAATACTATCCACATTGAGAGAAAGAACTATGGGAATAGAAACAGAGAAGGAAAACATTTGATTTTTCACTTGTTTATATGGGTATTGGATGTGGGGTTTTGGCTTTTAAAAGATTATTACAAAAATGATTAATATGGAAATAGGTATTGAGTGACAATACATATGTAACACATTGGAATTGCATGATTGCTCTGTGAGGGGCATAAGGGGGAAAAAGGGGTTTTATGGGTTCAATATAGTCACCAGAGGATTGAACTATTATCAATCCTCAATTAAGAATAATCTCAAGTCAAAATTGACTTTTATGGAAGTTTGTTTACAATTAAGAAGAGAGAGAGGAAATAAGGAAATAAGAATCTAACCCAGTAGGTAATTTATTACAATCCTCTAGTTAATCCAGGTAGATCTTAACCCTCAGCCAAGAGTTAGAGGGCCAGAGGCCTGGAGGTGAATGGAGCAAAACTTCATTCATCGAGTCTACTAAAAGAATTTTCTTAAGAGAAGTTCAGGAAGATTTAGTCAGTCTTTAACTCACTGTGTGGAATTCAAAGAAGATATTTAAAGCAATCTCACCAGGGTCTCAGTGTTCCAACACTCCTCCATGAACCAGAAGAGGTCTGTCACTAGAAGTCCTCTTCAACCGAAGACCCCAGCTGACTGAGGACCATCTCCTTTTAAAGGGGTCACTTATGCGTCACTTCCTGTGCCTCCCTCCTAATTTGCATGTCCAATCACAATAGACAATTCTCATAGTACTGCCTAGGGGGCAGTCAGTTGATTCTGATTCAGTCACCCACTCTAGCACATGTGGGTTACGGACCTCCCAGAATTAGCGGTGTTCTTACCTTTGGTGATTAAATCTAAAGATGGGCAGTGTAGACTTAATCTAATTATCATAGTGGGGGAGAGGAAAAAGAGAGGGATAGTACATGAATCATGTAACTATGAAAAATACTTAAAAATTAAAAAAAATTTTTTTTAAATTAGCCACAAAAAAGGATGAAAGACACAGGACTGATAGCTAGTCATGATGGATTAAGTGAGGTTTTTTTGAGGTTTAGGGGAACATGGGCCTGTTTGTAGACAGTAGGAAAGCAGCTAGTAATCAGGGAGAGATTGAAAATAAGTGGGAGAGTGGGGATGAGAGATGGGGTAGCCTGCTGGAGAGAATGGGATAGAATGGAATGATTTGTGAATATAGAAATTATTCTTAGCAAGGAGAGAAGGGCCATATCATTACATAAGTCAGGGATGAAGAAGGAGAAAGATAGTGACAGAAAACACCTGGGTGTTGTGAGGTGAGGAAGAATAGAGAAGAGGGAACTTTTCTTGAATAGCCTCAATTTTTTCAGAAAAAAAAATGAGGAAAGATTTTTTAGCTAAGATTATTATAGCCATGGGAGTTTTGACGAGAGATGAAAGTTCAGGTAGAACTTTTGTTGTGAGTAAGCTAGTAAGTTAATTGGGGAGAGTATGTAACAAATTTATAATACTCATTTCTCACAGTATCATGATTTTCTCCATAGTTTTTTAAAAGTGTTATGTTTGGAAAGAGCACATGGAAAGAATGAACCACCGCTGTGGCTTGGCACAGAAAAACTTTATGATAAAGGGTTGAGGGACTGAAAGAAAAAGTCAATTTAAAGTTTTGTTTTTTCACCACGAGGTCAAATTGGGGAATGGACAATTTAATTTGATGGCCTGTTAGGGAACTGAGGGCTTTGAGTGTTTGAAGGTTACAGTATAGATGAAGAACATAATTTGGGAGGTTTAAGATAGAGGAAGAGAGAATAATAGTAAATTTTGATTAGTTAATGAAATTTCAGAGTTCACGAACATGGCAAGTTCAAAGGTATGATCCTTACTATGGATAGCTGAAATGGAACAGATCATATGAAATAAATATGTTGAGAAAAATTGTAAGATTTGAATATTTGATGGGATATCAGTATACATGATTAAGTCCCTTAGTATGGGGACAAGGGTTAAGGAAGATCAAAGAATGTGTACCAGTTCCTGAATTCATTGGTAAAAGAAAGGGAATATCCTGGAGGCCAATAACAGAATTCTGATTGGACAGTATATATGGATTTGAGTGAACTTCAAGGATAGAGAGTTTAGTTTACTCAGTGAGTGTTAGAGGGAGAACCTGGACATGAGAGGGCGGGGAACAAGGGATATTTTAACTATCTCATCTTAATCACTGATTCTGAGGTATGAGTGCAATCAGTGTTGGAAAGGAAGGCAATGCCTTGAGGAGGGAGCCAAAAGCTCTAAGATCAAAGCAGTTTGTTCACTATTGAGTAGGTATTCCAGGAGTGAGTACTTTTTGAGTAGGTCATTGTCCAGGGTGTAGCTTGACAACCATTGTTATTAAGGATGGGAAGATGGGGGATGGAGAATGGGTTTGGAATGAGATTACCAGGGGAGTTCAAAATCACTTTGATTGGGGTAGGGGGGCACGGAATTAGTCTTGGAGGAAAGAGTTTAGATAGATTTTTCATTGCCCATAGGGCTTTGACCTCAAGGTAGAGTCCTTATAACTTACATCTATCTGAGATGGGATTTGATTCCCGGTGTTCCTGGTTCTAGGTCTTTTACCTTATTTCTCTGTGCCCTTAGTACATTATGATCTTGATATTATTGATAATGCTTTTTCATTTAGAGCCTGTTTTTAAATTAAGACCTTTAAATCCTGAGGCTAAAGAATAGAATTTAAATGAAATTCTTTTTATACTGCCCTTTGTCTGTAGGCTTTAATGCTTCAACTTCCTCTCTTCCTCTTATAGGGCTCATCCTATTGGTTGTCCTTTATGCCATTCTTACTTTTGTCCCAGGCTTCTAGGGATATATTTTCCTGCCTCTGACTTGGAATAATGTAAAGTTCTTAATAAATTTTTATTGACAGATTAATTGACTTAAACAGAGCACACATTTTCTGTTTACCATTAAGACTTTCCATCGAGATATAATGTTAGGAAAAACAACGTTACATTGGGTAGTTAATTCCATAGTAACAGTTCTATTAATGAGAGCTATTTTCCTGGTTAATGTGATGAAACGTTCATTTTGGTGACACTTTGCACTTCCAACAATGTATTGTTAATGTTAATTTGAAAGTATATTGGGTGGAATACTACTTTGTCATAAGAAGCTATGAGTGGGCTAATAAAAAAAAAGAAATAACTTGAAAAGAACTACCTGGGATAATAAATAGTGAAATGAGTAGAACCAAGAGAACATTATACATAGTTACAGAATTAATACAAGAAGAATCAATAACCTCCAAAGAGTGAACTGAAAGATGAAAACATGAAAGACTTAAATTGTATGAACATGTTGATCTTCTGGATGATAACTTCTATGATGGGATATGAGTTGTGGGGGAACTAGGAACCTTTTAGATGAATTTATTATATAGATATGAATAAAAGTAAGCTAAACATATAAGAGATTTGTGATTTCATTTATAAACACTCTTTTTATTTGTATATAGAAATGCTTGTTTTATAAAATTTGGAAGGAAGAAAAGAAAAGAAAAAGTATATTGGGGATAGTTAGGTGGCTCAGTGGATAAAAGAGCCTGGCCTGGAGATAGAAGGTCCTGGGTTCAAATATGGCTTCAGACACTCATGGTTGTGTGACCCTGGTCCTGGGTTCAAATCTGGCCTCAGACACTCCCTAGCTTTGTGACCCTGGGAAAATCACTTAACCCCCATTTCCTAGCCCTTACTGCTCTTTTGCCTTGGAGCCAATACATAATATTGATTCTTAGATGGAAGGTAAAGTTTTTTTTAAAAAACAAACAAACAAAAAAAACAGTACTTCCTGTCTAAGACAGAAGGACAAGGACTAGGCAAATGGAATTGAGTGACTTGCCCAGGATCATACAATTAGGAAGTGTCTGAGGCTAGATATGAACCCAAGTCTTCCTGGTTCTTTATCCAATATGTCACCTAGCTGCCTCAAGAAACCTGTTTTTGAAATTCGGAAAACTTATCTTCATGCTCCAACTCTGACACATACTGATTATATGGCCTTTAGCTTGACACTTAACTTTTTCCATACTTGAAATTCTCTTAGACCCCAATTTGCTGAGAAGGTACTAAATTGTAGGATTATCTATATCAATTCACTCCTCTTAGTTCCCCTTACCCTTAAGTTGATCCAACAGTCTATGTAGTGATGATCAAATAGATGATCATCTGTTGCTTGTGTTATGACATGTTGAATGCATAATATAAAGAATTTGTGAATATCTTTGTTATCTGAGATACACATGGACTGTAAGTTGGATCCCGATTTAAGCTGGAAAGGACTTTACTAGATTGCATTCAGAAAATTACAGAACTTCTTTTATGATCTCCATATCCTCTCAGAAACATAGGATTGCTTTATTACTAGCATTGTCACTTTTTTTTGGCTCTGAGATATGATCACAGAAATCTGAAGTATTAAATATGACTATCATGCTAGAGGGCAATGGAGAGAAATATTGTGAGCAGGTCGTAGTGCATAACCAATGAGGAATTTCAAAGAAAAGGGATAAAAGATTTAATCGAGGAAATATAGGAAGAAAATATGGGTTGGTTATGTGAGAGATATCAGGTAGATCACCTGATTGTTCTGTTGGTATTTTCTTGATGTCAAGAGAAAGCAAAAAAAAAAAAAATTCTTCCATTTTGTGAACCTCCTGTTAGGTGTATATTAGAGAACATGGATAAGAATCAAATAAGGTGGAGAGGTTGCTATCTTCATTTTTAATGGGAACATCTAAAGATGTGAATGTAGATACATTTGAATATTGGAGACATTTCATCATTGTCAAAAGGAAATCATATATACAAGATTATTTCTGCCCCCCGATTGAACCAGGTAGCATTTTAGCCATTGCTTTCTCACAGGTCTTTATGACTTTGTTAGGCCTTCAGTTTAGCTTAGATAAATCACTACTTTGATGTAAGAGAATAGATTTTACTGCAAACTCCTTTTTTGTAATTTTGTGACTAATATATTATGAGAAAACTTCAGTTGTTGTACTTCATTTGGCTATGTGATCTGTATATGTAATTTGTAACATTTGCTCAGAATTTGGATAGAAAAGTAGGATTATAAAATTTTGGTGTATGAGCCGATTCTAGAGATGACTGACATTTTCTAATGAAAAATGGAAGCCTATAAAGTGTTTGCTATAACTAAATGGTTGCAGTTAATTTCTTGTAAAGAAACACAGAAGTAACTTAAAATATGATCATACTGTTGTTTCTTGTAGTACAGCCAGGAAAAACAGTAACAAGCTGTTTTTAAAAAAAATCATATCCCTGGATGATATTCTAGCAACCTGGAAAATTTAAATATATCTCCAGGAAAAACAGTTTGAATTCAGTTAAAGCTCACATTTGCTAATTTCATTTTTGCAGTTACCTGTTACTCTCAAGGACTATGTAGCAGTGATGGGGATTCAGAGTGGCATCAGTGATTCAAACTAAGAGATGTGAATACTGCTTGTGTAGTGTCCCAAACCAAAGACTAAATATGCCTCTATGAGGGACAATTAAACCATATACTCTCCAGTCTATTCTAGAATTTGTAACCAAAGAAAAGGAATATAAAATTATAAAGAAAAACATTTGTGGAAAGTAGTGTTTACATGGTTCTTTAACATTTTGTTAGGTAAATGGGCTTTGACTTGGAATGATTCTAAGTTACACAAATAGATAATTCATCATTTAAAAGAAGGCAACTCCAGCAGTGTTGCAGTGGATCTAGAAAGCAGAAAATCTTTTAGTCTTCAACAATAAGTTGATCTTTTAGTCTTCAGTAATTCTGTGGTTTATAAGTTTTATAAGATATAAAAGACACTGCTATTGTCTTCTAAGTATTTGCCTTTTAAATGCTTCCAGACAAAATAATTTTATTATCTTTTGACAACTGTTCATTCTTACATTCTGTCTCTTGTCCTACCCGAAGGTATAGAGTATCTTTAGGACAAAAATCAGTTTTTTACTTTTGCCTAATAATTAAGAGAAGCTGTACTGAAGAAGTAGAGCTTCATATTAATTTCAAATAAATAGGAATGCCTCTCTGGGCAAAGTCAGAAGTTGTTTTAGGCAATGAATGACTATAGTAAGAAGTTCATAGTTGAAATTGTGCAGAAGACTAATAAAATTTTTCCTTAATGTGAATTCAGGTGAAAGTTGGACAGGTTGGGTGGTGGTAAATATTAGCAATAGTGGGAATAGGCTAATGCAAGATCTCATAATTAAAACTCAATACTGAGGATGGAAGGAGTGGCATGAAGAATAAGATTTTTTACTCAGATATATGGCATATGAGTAATTGGAATCTAGGAACAACATTTTGAACTGTTTAGAGGCAGGAAGGAATCATAGAAAGTAATTTTTATACCTTTCCTAGGTCCCATATAGGTTCTATTTGGTTGACTGGTAGAAGGAAATAGAATTATGGTTAGAATCTAGATTAAACTGGATTAAACCAGAAAATCAATAAGACCAGAATTCAGGCAAACTAAGTTCGAATTAGAGAATTAAGATATAAAGAAGCTGATATTCCATGGAACTAAGGTTTAAGAGAAGCCAGTCCAAGAGCCGAAAAGAAAATTACCCTAGAAGGGAAAAGGGATAACACTTTCAGCTAACTTTCAGCTTCAAACCAACCTGAAATTATTTTGTTCTTTCTGGTGGGTCAAATTCTGGAACTGTTGGGTATGTTAATCTCTAGGCATTATGTGTAGTGATAGCATGGAAACCTTAGAGTTGAGCATTACCTTTCACACTTAATAACTCTGTGACTATATGTACAGTTGTATTTGTATCTTCAGTGCTTAGATAATTAATAAATACTTATTAGTTTATGTCCAGATGGATGAGCAAGTTACTTAATTTCTTTGAGACTATTCCTGCATCTATATTTTAGGGTTTCTAGATACTCTCAATTCTTCAAGATTCATTCTATGTGTGAACACAAACAACTGGATCAGGGGAAAGTTTACTATTGATGAACATCTTTAATTTTTTCTTTTCAACCCTGCTCTGCCAAGAAATTGGAAGCTGAAGAGATAATAGAGACAGACACAAAATTTCAAACCATCCCCATCCCCACCTCACCCAAAAATAGCGGGAGAGGGAGTCAGGTTTAGATACTGTCAGATTTAGACCCATGCTAGGTTCTGCCAGAAGGAAATTTAATGATAAAAGCATAATTTTCAGAGCAGGTTAAGTCTTAAAAGCAATTTATCCACTATAGGTCTATAAAATAGTACAGGTATTATTGCTCAGATTGGGATGGGACATCGTGCCATCTTCCATTGACACAGGACCCTAGAATGTAGAAGTTCTAAACATTTGGGACCTATAGCTACCAAATTTGTACTTAATGTGCCACTTAACTCATGATTCCTAGTCGTAAGTACCTTTCTTATTACTTTTTCCTGTATTCGTATCTCTATCTATTTCCGTACATTCTAACCATTGCAAACCTTCTCAGTCCTTTGGCCAATAAATTCATGCCTTTTTTCCTCTTCAGTATAGTGGTACACAGTTTCCTCTGCCTTCTTTTTCTCCTTCTAAAAACTCTACTCAACTGTACCATGTTGAATACTACTTTCATGTTCCCTAATATCAAATGAGTCAGTCAGAAGAAGTTGGTATTCTCCCTTTCAGCAATTTCTCATCCTTTGAAGTTGAGTTCATCAGTCTGCATTATCTGTATAATTTTCATTATTGTGATTAACTGACTTTGGGCCACTTCTCTTTCTCAAAGAGTTTGGTACCAGCTCAGAATTTTTGTGAATTCCACCTTTACCTTCCTACTTGGACAGTTCAGTATATCTGTGTTTTTATTTAAAAAAAACCCTTTATCTCCTGTCTTAGAATCAACTGTGTATTGGTTCCAAGGCAGAAGAGCTGCAAGGGCTAGGTATTTGGGGTTAAGTGACTTAGGGTCACAAAACTAGAAAGTATCTGAGGTCATATTTGAACCAAGGACTTCCAGTTTGCAGACCTGCCTCTCTATCCACTGAGTCACCTAATAGTCCCCTTCTCTATATTCCTTCCAATTATACCCATGAGCTCCAGTTTCACTTTTCCTGATAGACAATGTTGTCTATTAATATACAACCTTCTCAGAGGGAATGGTTTCCTCTGGACCTCCAAGATTAGACCCATTTTAAGATCCCCATTTTCCATTATAGATGTATACTTCTTTCATCATGGAAGTATTTTTTGGGGGGAGTTGCTCCTACCAATGGGTTGCAATACTCCTTTTTTTCTTCTCCTACTTTATATCTCTCCCCTTTCCTACCTCAGGCATTTTCCTATAGTCACCTAAAAGACATTAGAGTTTCCTTCTCCCTTTTGTTTAACTATGGATGTTATAGAGTATATCATGTATTACCCACCGTCTTCTCCTTTCCTTCTTTCCATCTATTCATGCTCCCATTCTGAAATTTAGTCCTACAAATTATACTGGTTCCTCCATAGAGGTCTTAATGTGATTTAGTTCATGGTGTTTAAAATTGTATCCTTCAACATTACTTTTATTTCTTTAAGTTCTGCTTTCATTTTTATCCCTTAATCTTTTAATGGTCCTTTGGCCTTCTCCCCACCCTAAAAAGATGTGCTTTTTTCCTTCTGTTAAAAAAAAAAAGCACATGGAGATTTATTTCTTTTCTTACTCTTTCCTTATTTACCTTTGTTTAGGATTGCTTGCAAATCTAATAAATTATTTTAAAATTAAATTTTTTCTAGGAACATTTCAAAAGCCTCTCTTTATTAAATTTGCTCATTAAAAAAAATCCGTATCTCCCATCTAAGAATCAATACTGTATATTGGTTCCAAGGCAGAAGAGTGGTATAGGGCTAGGCAATGGGAGTTAAGTGACTTGCCCAGCTAGAAAGTATCTGAGGCCTGATTTGAACCTAGGACCTTCCTTCTCTAGGCTTGGCTCTCAATCTATTGAGATACTCATCTGATTCTTTGCTCATCTTTTTTCATGAATGATTAACCATGTTTGTAGAATGTCATTTTGGTTTGTATCTTGTGCTCTTTTGCTTTTCTGGTTATATTATTCTATTCTCTTCAAGTTTCTAATAGATACAGAATAGTCTCATGTTAATTAAACTACTTTTATATTTGAAGGTGAGGAAAATTATTGTTGGGTTATATTATTTAATACCAGCATTTCTATGTTAATATATTCATATCCTTAGACTCCAACCTCAGGTCAGGCAGTTCCTCAAGGGTGTAGCTGAGCAAGATTATTATCACTTCTAGCCCTAATCCTTCCCCCACCTCCCCACCCCTCACCCCCAGTTTACTGAGGTGAGACTGTTACATATTCTTTATACTAGAAATAAAAACTGGCTGAGCCAGGCCTTCCCTCGCACATGCCCTTTTTGTCCCTGCTATTTCCCTTATCAAGATCTAGGGTTATCTGGTCTATAAGAGGGGAAATAGCCAGTGAAAATTGGGTAGGGTAACCTGGGTTTCATAAGATAGCTAGCATTCCATTTCTTAAGTGCCAGGGGAGGGCAGGTCAGCCATTTTTTCTAGCTGGGGAAAGTGTAGGGACAGCATCATAAGAAAAGTAATGGAGGAGGAGCTGATTCTCTAAACCTATCTCATTAAAATATCCACCTATCAAGACTGCTAGGGGAAGTCCAAATGATGTACTGTAGGATCAGTCCAAAGGCATACACACCCAGATGTAAAAGATGCTGTCAGTCTTCCCTCTGGGTCTTTGGCAAGAATGGAGGCAAACCATTGATCTGTCCTTTATTAGTAGTTCACATGTGTCTATTAATAAATTATATATTCAGAGAAATGGCTTAATTTTATAAAATTCTGATTGCTACAAGGGTCATTCTTTTGATTGTTGCTAATTTTTGGGATATTAAATTTAACCAATTGGACTTGGGAAGATAATTCTTTACCTCTACCCCAATCTTTCCATCCTTTCCTTTGATGCTTTTGTTTTAGGTATTCAGAAATTGTTAGCAGATTTCCTTTATTATTTACTCCATTAAAGTGTTCAAGTTTTTTCCAATTTGTCATGTTCTTCTGAGAGACTTTTAAATTTTTTTTTAAACCCTTACCTTCCGTCTTGGAGTCAATACTGTGTATTGGCTCCAAGGCAGAAGAATGGTAACGGTAGGCAATGGGGGTCAAGTGACTTGCCCAGGGTCACACAGCTAGGAAGTATCTGAGGCCAGATTTGAACCTAGGACCTCCCATCTCTAGGCCTGGCTCTCAATCCACTGAGCTATCCAGCTGCC
>NC_058131.1:231109960-231186201 GCF_016433145.1 Gracilinanus agilis | reverse complement strand
CCCCACCGCGAGACTTAATTTTTTAAGCTATCTGTAGGCATTCTGTATTAGAGATGAATGGCTTTCGTATGTACAGAGATATGTGTTCTTTTAGGGTTATTGCTTTTTATCTCCAAAAGTCAACCTGCATTTTAGTGTGTTTGTATTCCAAATCTGTTGTTTTCTCTTTTGCTTCCTTGAAAAGACTCACCAGAGTGGATTTTAGTTTTTATACTCCTCTAATTATATTTGCCAATTGAAGCAAAAAAAAATTTTTTTTAACCCTTAACTTCTGTGTATTGGCTCCTTGGTGGAAGAGTGGTAAGGGTGGGCAATGGGGGTTAAGTGACTTGCCCAGGGTCACACAGCTGGGAAGTGTCTGAGGCTGAATTTGAACCTAGGACTTCCCATCTCTAGGCCTGACTCTCAAGCCACTGAGTACCCAGCTGCCCCTAAAGCAAAAATTCTGACATTTGTCCTCTTATATTTTAAATTTCTCTTTTGAATTGTTCTGTAACATCTTGTTATTCTTCTATGTCTTTTTATGATTCTACAGTCTCTGTTTCATTAGGTCTTGGTTTGATTTCCTTTGTCTTATAATATTTATATAAGTTTGTAATATTTTGGATGTTTTAGTATTCATCCTTTTCTTATTTTCTTATTTGCTCTTTTGATTTATTTATATGCCATCCAGGTTTCCAATAGCATTTTCTTCCTCATGAAATTTTTGGAATTAACCTTTTGAAAAATAAATTCAATTGTCCTCCTCTTTCAGACTCCTTCCCTTTTGGTGGATATACTTCAAAGCCATACTTCAAAGCTAGGTCAGCCCCTTTTCATGTGGAAGAGTTTGCTTTTCCTAGCATTTATCCCTGCCCTAGATTAGATAATTTTATCTCACTTAATTGGATTGCATAAGTAAGCATCTATAGGACTATGAAGGAGGAATGAGGAGACTAAATGACTCTTCAGTCTCACTCTCACCTGAACTGGTTAAAGGAAGGAGGATTTATACTCACAAAATTGTACATAAATGTACTTAATTCAACAGGGAAGTAGATTGCAGAAGAAATTAAAAGGATACTATAATTAAAGGAGGGACTAGTCCTAAGCAAAAATTCATAACAATATACAAAAATATTTATAGCTCTTTTTGAGGTTTTAAAGAATGGGAATCTGAGGGGTGCCCATAAATCAGGGAATGGATGAAGAAGTTATGGTATATAAATTAGATGGAATACTATTGTGTTGTAATAAATGATGGAAAAAGTTGCAGAGAAACCTTTAAAGACTTGTGTGGACTGATATAGAGTGAAGTGAACAGAACCAGGAGAATAATTTATACAATGACAATAAAATGCTAAAAGCAAAAAACTTTGAGAGAATTAGGAACTCATTTTAGTATAATGATGAACTACAATTCCAGAGGACTAATGGTGAAATGTGCTCCCTACCTTTTGAGAGAGGTGTAAGTCTCAGAGTTTAAGACAAATGTTTTTGTCCATAACCAGTAAGGAAATTTTATTTGATTGGTGAACACATTTTTGTAATATGTTTTGTTTTGCTTTTGTTCTCTGTTGGCGGGAGTAGGAGGGAAAGGGGTTGGAGTTAGGAGAATTATAAGGCAGATTTTTGTTAATTGATACAAATAAAATGTAATTCTAAAAAATGCTACCCATCTCCTGATGGAGAAATGATAGACTCCAAAATACAGAATGAAACATGGATGTTTTGGGAATTTGTTTTGATGTATTATATCTATTTCTGAGAAGCATTTTGTTTCTACTTGTTTCTCTGCAGGGGTGAGAAGAAAAACAAATCCTAACTGAAAAAAGTAATAATCAAATAAGAGAAAAATATTAGAGGCTAATTTAAGGCTAGATAAAACAGTTTTGAAAATCATCTGCCTAAATGATAATTAAACCCATGAGAGCTGATGAAATCCCCAAGTGAGATATTATAAAAGGAAAAGGGAAGAGGTCTCAGGATACAGTCTTGAGGGAAACCTACAGTTAGTAGTTGTGACTTAGTTGAAAAAGATTGGTAAGATAGGTGAGAAGAGAACTATTAGAAATCATTGTCATGAAAATCTGAAGAAAAATGTGAAGGATAATGTCAGAGGCTATAAAGAGGTCAAGAAGATGATGACTAAGAAAAGGCCATTAGATTTAGCAATTGCTAGATTTCAGTCTTCTTTCCTTCAAGCTTATATACATTGATATACATTGAATTCTTACCCTACTTACATTCCTGGCTCTTGTTATTTCCTTTTGTGGGCCAAGATTAGTCTGTCATTCTTTACAGGGGTGGAGGAGGTGTAGAATAGGTATTTGGGGCAGAGTCTTCAGCATTGCATTTCTCTAATCCTGAGTTCAGGCAAAGCAAAAGGAAATCCAGCTGGTGTATGATTTTTCTTTTCTAGGTTGTTAGATTAAAGACAATGTTTAATCTAGATGATGGTCTAGTCAACATTTTGTTTTTGTTAGGTGGTCTGGGAATCCTACTGTCTTTTGAAAACTTCACTTTATCATCCTTTTATGTTACCATCTTTTATACGTCTTTTCTTTTATTGTCTAGCTGTTAGCAAGAATCATCTGTATTTGATGTTTCTGCTTCCCCAACACCTATATTTTTATTTTTCTGTGTTTTTTTTTATTTTTTCCCTTACTTTCTGTCTTAATAACAACTAAGGTAAAAGGACAAGGGCTAGCCAAATGAGGTTAAGTGACTTGCCAAGGGTCACACAACTAGGAAGTGCCTGAGGCCAGATTTGAACCTAGATCCTCCTGATTCCAGGGCTGGTTCTTTATTGGTTGTGCCATCCTATAGCTTTACCTTTGGACATCTCTCTCCCAGGTTGCCAGTGAACTTGCCAATCATAATAACCTTTCTCAGTTTTCATCTTTCTTAATCTCTAAAGAGTTTTAGATATAATTGATCATCTCACTGTTCTGAAAATTATTTTCTTTTATTCTATGACATTTCTTTCTTTTGGTTCTCTTCTCTCTTACTTTCCATTCATAATTTTATTAGTCTTCAGCTGAATTCTTCACTGTTTATAATGGTTTCTCATTATGCCTTTCTGAGCCCTCTTGTATCTCTATACCTGTGATGGTGAACCTATGGCACATGTGCTAAAGATGGCAAGCAGAGACTTCTTTGTGAGCACATGCGCTGGTGCCTGTCAGTGTTGGTTACTAGAAAGGCAGAGGGACTTGGGCAGAGCGGATCCGTTCTCTCTCTCCACAGTGCCTCCCCACCCCTCTTCCCAGCAGCTCAATGGAAACACTCCCTCCCCTTAGTGGAGCACCTGTGGCCACTCCCCTACTTTTCTTCCTCCCCGTCTTACCGCAAGAGAAGAGAAATTAGCAGCACCATACTTGGTCTTTGGGGGGAGGCATGACATGCAGTCCCTGAAAGGTTCACCATCACTGCTCTATATTCTTCCTTGGAGACCTCTTTCCCATGGGCTCAAGTTTCATCTCTAGGCAAACATCTCTAAAATTCAGCCTAATATCTTTTCTTAATTCCAGATATACACTGTTAACTTTTTATTATATCCTTCCTTTTGGATGATTGTTAATTATTTAAAAATCAGTATGTCAAAAACAGAACCTAATACCCTTTTCTCTAGTCCTACTCCAAACCTAGACTTCCCTGTTTTTGTTGAGGGTACCATCTCAAGTCATTTAGGACTGGATTTTAAGTCAAGAAGATGTAACTTTAAATCCAACTTCAGATACTTTGCTGTGTGATCATGGGCAAGTATTTAAACTCTCTTGGCCTCAGTTTTATCACTTGTAAGATGGCAATAATAATAGCACCTACATCCCAGGGTTGTTGTGATGGTTAAATTAGATAATATTTGTAAAATACTTAGCATAATACCTCCCATATAGTAGATGATTAATAAATTCTCTCCCTCCATCCTTTCTCCCAGTCATCCTCCCTTTGATCCCTTTCCCATATATTCCATATCTACTCACTGGACCTTGTTGATTCTTCTCCAACATCTCTTGAATCCATCCCTTTTTCTTCACTTGCAAGGCCGTTATGCTATTTCAAATCTTTTCTATCTCTTATCTATATTGCTTTTTAATAGTTTTCCTAATTTGTTTTTCTATTACATCACTTTACTTTCTAATTCTTTTTCCACATAGCTTCTTGCATAATCTTTGTTAGGTAAACGGTAAAAATTATTATGGTTGGACTGAATATTCAAAAGGGTAGTCACCAGGAATTGATTACCCAATTCCAAAAGATTTTTTAGCAATTTATTTATAAAATATAGGAAGAGAGTGAAAGTAGAGAAATGAGTAGAGGGCAGAGTAAGAGATCTAACTTAATGAGCTAGACTATGTGTTCAAGCCCTGGCTTTACTCTGGCAGGGCTGCAGAGGTCCCAGTCAGAGAACCTAAACATCAATTAACAAGGGTTTTACCCATGAGGACTCCTTCCAGTCAAGGGGCCCCTCTTGGAGGTTAGTACCTTCAGGGGAGCTAAGGAAGGGAGTCAGCCTTTTTTCACTCACCCACGTGTAGTTCTAAGGAGAAATATAAAGCAGTCCAAGGTCCTCAGCCAGCACTCCTCCAGGTCTAGTTCAAGGCTGAAGAGAGAGCTTTCCAGGAAGTTCTTGTAATTTATAAAGACCATTCCTTTCATCACTTCCTGTGCCTTCCTCCCATTTCATGTGTACTAATTACAACAAAGGCTTTGCTTAGGACTGTTCAGGGGGCAGTCGCTCGATTCTGATTTGTCACCCACTCTTGCACACCTGGGTCACAGACCTCTCTCACTAGAGGATTAAGTGGGATGTTTACACTTTTGATGATTAAATCTAAAAATAGGCAGGGTAGGATTAATCCCATCTTCACAGTATGTAGTTCAATTGTATTATTCCCATGTTCAAAATCTTAAGTAGTTCCCTACTGACTATATGTTAAAATACATGTTAAAATTCACAAGCTGGTTTCTTTCCTTTCCCTTTTAATTTATACTGCTTGTCTTCATAAATTTTCCCCAAATGCAATACTTTTTCTCATCTCTATGCCCTTGTGGAATCCTAGTCTAGTATGTACTTCTTTTTTAACATCCCTTTTTAGTATTCAAGTCTTACTTTAAATGTCAGCTCAGAAACTACTACTAGGGGTACCTTTCTCCATTATCTCCTTTAGTATAAATAACAACTCAGTTTATTAGATATTTTTTAAAGCAAAATTTTATAATACTACAGTTTCCTGAAAACAGTGAAGGTAACCTACAAACTGAACTAAAATGGAAAATGAATTACTAAAGACAGATCTTCTTAAATGCATTTTTACAATTTCTTCCTTCTATCTCCATTTTTGTAAGAACCTTGTGAAATGGTTTGGAAACAAGTTTTATTATAGTTTCATTCAAGTCACACAAATAAAAAGTGAACACAGAATTCTGTTAAATGGTTAAAATCACTTTAGCTCACTAAAATTTCTTGTGGAGATCCTATTTGGAAACTCTAAAGGATTGCTTCTAAATATCATTAAGTCTTAAGTTTAATAATTCCAAATATAAATGTATCCTGAAAAAATAAACTCGAGAAAGCAATTTTAAATATACCCTGAGGTGTTCTTTTTGTTGAACTGTTACTGTTCTTTTATTTCCTTCTTAAGATATCTCTTCACTTTAGAATAGGAACTGAATCATTTGTCACAAAATCATTGAGCACTTTTATTCTAGAATTTTATTTGGTCCAGTTGTGATAATACTCTGCTTATTTTTTTCCTACCAATGGAAGATTCTTTTTAGGAATGTTGACAAGTCATTATGATGTGATATTCATTATGATAAATCAAATTGAAGGAAATTAAATTAAACTCATGATGAGAATAACTTTTGTGTCTCCTTAAAAACATGTAATGTTCTGATATTAGTTCAAATCCAGGCCAAGTAGTGAACTTACAAATGCATGTACAAGGCATCTGCTCTCCTCTCCCTCAGTAATAAAATGTCAAACTTCACTGAGTCAGCAGGTTGATAATTTTCAAATAAGCAGGTGGCTTGTAGATGATGGATATGGGTCACAAAGTGTAAATGATTGGCTGACAAATTACTCATACAGACTTTCTAGGAAGGGTACAGAAATATTAGCCTTCAAAATTGGCAGAAATATCCATGTCAGTGTCATTGCTTTTTAGGTATCAATGATGATTCATCCCCACTTTAAGGAAATTAAGTTTGGAAAACCAAAGGGAAGATGAAAAAATATGAAAAACTACTGGGTCTGAATGGTCTTGTAGTTGTAACATGTAAAATTCTGTTAATGCTTTCCACGTAATATCTTATCATACTGTGGTTTTGATTTTGAGTAGATCTTTCCTTGAAATGAGATAATAAGTATTTATTAATTATGCTAGCATTAGCAGATATTAAGAAGTTCAAAATAGGGACTCCCTTAAGGAATTTATAATCTGATCAGTTATAAATGTTTGATAAATGTGAAATAATAAATTGTACAAGCAAGAGAGGATATAATTATTGAAAATTATATAGAGATGAGTATGGGTTGGAAAAGCCAGGGAAAAAAGTAGGAATTGATTGGGTTGACAAAATTTATCTGTATGGGGATGATAGGAATGAAGGCATGTCTGTAAGAAAGGACTTGGTCTGTTCATGAGAAGTAAGGAGTCATTTTGTCTAGAACAGTGGTTCCCAAACTTTTTTGGTCTCCCACCCCCTTTCCAGAAAAAATATTACTTAGCCCCCTGGAAATTAATTTTTTAAAAAATTTTAATGGTAATTAATAGGAAAAATAAATGCACCTGTAACCATCACTGCTCCCCTGGATCGCTGCGGCACCCACCAGGGGGAAGTAGCACCCACTTTGGGAATCACTGGTCTAGAATGAGTATTATTGAAGCATGTTAAAAAAACTGCATTACATATAGTTAGGGTAAGCCATATTATAGAGCACCTTAAAAGCCAAAGATAAAATACTAAATAGGAATTGATAAAAAATTCTTAAATGAGTGTGACATAGTTTTTTGATTATCCCATTTCCAAGCATAGTTTCTTTGTTATATATATTGTATTCTTCACAGAGCCAAATATAATTTTTTAGATAGAATATTCAGTACATTTTTTTAAATTAAATTTTTAAAAATTCTCACCATCTGTTTTAGTATTAGTTTTAAGACAGAAGAGCTGCTAGAGCTAGGCAAATGGGGTTGAATGACTTGCTCAGGGTAACAAAGCTAGGAAATGTCTATCCAGGTCCTCATGATTCCAGGCCTGGTGCTCTATCCACTGGCTGCCCATCTGCCTTTTCAAAATTTTATTTTTTTAATGAATGCAGTATAAAAAACATATATAGGGGGCATCTGGGTAGCTCAGTGGATTGAGAGCCATGCCTAGAGACGGGAGGTCCTAGGTTCAAATCCGGCCTCAGACACTTCCCAGCTGTGTGACCCTGGGCAAGTCACTTGACTCCCATTGCCTACCCTTACCACTCTTCCACCTATAAGTCAATACACAGAAGTTAAGGGTTTAAAATAAAAAAAAATCTTTAAAAAAAACAACAACAAAAAAAACATATATCCTCATCATAGGGTATAGGGGAAAGAACTCTACTCTGTCCATCACAATACTTATTTTAGGCCTGGCCCCATCATTAATGAACTATTTGAGTTCAGGAAATTTGCTCAGCCCCTTTCAGGCCAGTGTTCCTCATTTGGAAAAGGAAGAGGTAGGATCAGTGATCTTTTTAGATCTCTTTTAGCTATAAAAATCTAACTATAAAGAGAAGCAACTACATATAAATAAATACTGTTAGTAATGATATATGGGGGAAACAAAGGGGTGATATTGCAGTTCACTAGGGTTGCCAAAGATGATGTTATAGTAATATAGCTATCTAGTGATGAGGGGCCCTAGGAAAAAATGTTGGAGGGAATTGGGAAGAAGGGACACATCCAAGAGAAATTTCTACTGAAATTGATATGATTCAGTAACTAGATAATGGAGGATGAAGGACAAGGCTGAATCAAAGATTATCTGAGCCTTTTAAGTGTGAATAACTAGAACAATGATGTCAGAATAAATTTTCCTTCCTCCTTGTAATACAGAGTCTTCTATCTAGTTTATGATCTTGTCATATGTGTAGGGGACTGTTAAAACTTTTCTCCCTTGTGAATCAGGGGTTTGTGAATCAGGATGTCCCACGTGACTAGGTCCTGTTCCTTCTTTTCTTCCCTTTATTCTATTTCTTTTGGTGATCTCATCAACTCCTATGGAGTCAATTATCATTTTGATGCAAACCAACTGATTTCTACTGATTAGTAATCTTTTACATGAAAATATTTGTTGGATATCTTGAACTGGATGTTCTGTAGGCAATTTTTATCAAAGTATCAACGTTTTTTAAAATAAAGTTTAGCTCTAAAGAAAAAAAGTACGAAAAATGGTTGACAAGAATGTTAGTCATTATATTGAAATGTTTTGACTATAAAAAATTTACCCAGAGCTTCAACACATGAATATGAATTTATTATCTTTCCCTCCAAACTATCTTCTTCACTTCTCTATTAATTTAGAGTGGCCATTTTCTCAGTAACCCAGGCTTGCAACCTAGGCACATCATCCTTGGCTTCTCACTCTCCCTCAACTTCTCTCCCCCCATCTCCCTCCTCCAGCCCCAGTGTATTCAATCTGTTGACATAGACATAGCTTATTGATTTCACCTTTGTATATTATTATTTATATTATGGTATTGTATATTGTATGTTATTATTGTATATTATCCTGTATATATGCAACCTTCTTTCCTCTGACAATGCTATCACCCTGGGTTGGCTCCTCATCACCTCAGTCCCAGACTGTTGCAGTAGCCTCCCTTAATAGCCTGTCACACGACTCCACCTCACTTCATGCTTCTGCAAACCCACATCCAGTTCATTCTTCACTCCGCTATCAAAGTGATTTTCCTAAAGCACAGATCTAAACCTTCTTATTCATTAAATATCAGTGGCTCCCTAACACCTCCAGGATCAAATATAAAATCTTTTGTTTGTTATTCAGAGCTGTTCATAACCTGATCACCTCTATCTTTACAGTCTTCTTACATGTTATACCTTCCTCTTTTCCCTGTTATCCCCCATGAACTTTGTGATCCAGTGACCCTGGCCTCCTTATTATTCCTTGTACAAGACATTTTGTCACCTGGCTGACTATATTCACTGATTGTTTACCATATTTGGAGTTCTTTTCCTCCTCACCTCTGCCTCCTGACTTGACTGGCTTCCTTCAAATATCAGCTAAAACCCTACCTATAGTAAATCTTCTCTAATTCACCTTAATTCTAATGCCTTTGCTCTGTTCATTATCTTTAGTTTATATTGTATATAGCTGGTTTGTACATATTTGTCTGTTGTTTCTTTCAATACATGGTGAACTTGAGGGATGAGATAGTCTTTTGAATTTCTTTGTACCCCCATCAATTAGCACATTGCCTGACACATAGTAGGTGCTTAATAAATATTTATTGACTGATAGATATTTTGCATTTTGTTTTCCTATTGTATAAATTGTAAGGATGATATATTTCTGAGAGTTCAAGATGTTACTTGTTTCAGACAGGCTTGTTGATGAAGTCTTTCTGGGTAACTCCTTTTATCCTTACTGGAGGGAATGAAGAAGTATTCTCTGTAAAGGAGTGTATTGCCAGAGAATGGGCAGGTGTTCTTAACCTGGAGATGGGTTTCCTTTTGGGCATAGTGTTGATAGGTCCCCGGGCTTGGTTAAATGATTTATTCAAGGAACCCCCTTCAGATCATAACCCTTGCCCCGTTAAAGCTGCACAGTAGGGGGCCCTGAACTCTTGCAGTCAGGCTTGAACAGCCTGCCTTCCCCCTTGGCTTCTTCCCTCTGATTTCCCTTTTGTTCTGACTATTTACAAAAGTTGTTTATTATTATTATTAGTAAGATGGGAGAAGGGAAGTGGAGAGAGAGGGGGTCCCTAATCTAACCCAAATGACAAGGTCCTTCACCAGTCAGCCAAATGGCCAGACCAGGAATTCACCTTCCCTCCCTTATCTCTTAATCCTAAACTAATAAATAGATTGATAATATAATCAGGGGTCTCTGTGGTAAGGCAGGACAGACTGAAAGTCTTCAAAGTTGGCTCAGTAGCCCGCCGGGCCCATTGACCCCTTTGGCCACTGATATCTTCCAGCACTCTTTCTCGGCAGTATCAGAGGGTTTCAGGAACAATACAGGTCTCTGGGGTGTCCGAATGTCTGAGGAAAACCTTTGGCTGGCCTTCACTTGATCCTGAGGTAGGCAAGAGTCCTTCCTCTCTCCTTTGAGATCAGAGATGGAAGCCTTCACCCCAAGGTTCTTTCCTTCCCACGATCCTTTGCCCCTGGCTCAACCACTGCTCTATGTCAGTCATCCTTTTCCCCAAACATTCCATCTCTACTTTTGCACACCTGTCCTTACAATATTTACTGTATCATTCTACCTCTTTGCTCTGATATAGAGCCAGAATTTGGACCCAGATTTCTGACTCTTAACTCTGGTGTCTATTGCCATTTTCTAATATGATAGCCAATGGTGCTAGGAATAAAAAAGACAAAAATGAGATAGTCCCTGCTCTGAAGAAGTTTATATTTTACTGGAGGGACACAATACGGAGTAAATACAAGATTTTCTTTTATTTTCTTCTTTTTTTTTCTCTATTAGACCTTTGATTCATTAGTGTAAGGAACCCATGTTGGAAACGTTCTCAGATGATGCAAATCAGCTACAACCCTACAAGCTTAGCAACAACCTAAGAGACTTTCCAGGGGTATTGTGACTTATCCAGAGTCACTTATTGCTAATATGTGTCAAGAGACATGATTTGAACCCAGCCTGATTGAGGCTGTTTATCCCCTATATTTTATAGGTACAGATGGATATGTTTACAGACACAGTAACAACAAAGTAATTTAGGAGTCTAGCAGAGACTTAACACCTGGTGGAATCAGTAAAGGCCTTTTTTTAAGGCTGGCAGTTGAACAGAGCTTTAAAATGTGGGGAAGGTAGGAATTACAAAAATTGACAGTGAGAAAGGGGAGTATCCCAATTTGGGGGCTAGGGGTCATAGGGCTGGCTTATGCAAATAGATAAAGGCCAGAAAGTATCAATTATGTAGTATAGTGAATAGGTCACTTTGGCTGGCATGAAGAATGCATGATGGGAAGTAACATGTAATCAACTTGGAGAGAGAGAGGGAGAGACTAGAATAAGAGTGTAAACAGTTTAAAATTCCAAACAGGACTTTATATTTTCCTAGGTACAACAGGGAGCTACTAAGAGTGACTTTAGGAATTGTAATTTGGTTTGTGTATGGAGAATAGATTAGATAAGGGAGAGGCTGAGTTCAGGGAACCAATTAGAAGACTGTTGTAATCTATTCAAGAGGTAATGAGAGCCTAACTTAGGGTGCTTATGTTGTGAATGGAGAGGGAAGTCACATGAGATATGTTGTAGGGTTAGAATTTAAAGATATGACAGTCCATAGATCAATAAAGCGTATAAATCTCTTTACAAATGGATGTTTGTTTAATAATATAGTTACTTTAAATGAGGTCATTTCCTCTTCCTCCTTAGGGTTTGGGATATATTAATAAAAAGTGAAAATATTGAAGTTTTATACAACTGAAGTAACCAGCAACCAACAAGAATTTTTAAACAGAAGTAACATTTCATTTGAGTGATGATAAGGTAGGGAGAAATGATGAGAACCTACTCTTTGTTTTCAGTCATTGTTGAGCATCACAATCCTTTTCAAATGGTTTAATAAAGGCCCTACTTTTTCCTTTTGCTGTCTTTTGTGTTCTCCATATGAAATGGCATTTAAAAATTTCATGCCTTGTTGCATACTGTTAATTAAAATGCCTAAGACTTTGTTTTCAGAGAGTGTAACTCAGTGGAGTTTGGTGGAGAGATTCATAAAAAATTCTTATGCCTGTGACTATTACATTTTTAAAATTTAGAATATTTTTCCATGGTTACATGATTCATTATTTTTCCCATTCCTTTTCCCTCCCCCCCTCAGAGCTGAGAAGCAATTCCACTGGATTATACATGTATCATTGCTCAAAACCTATTTCCATGTTATTCATATTTGCAGTAGAGTGATCTTTTAACATCAAAATCCTAATCAAATCCCCATCGAAGTATGTGATTGATCATGTTTTTCTTTTGTGTTTCTGTTCCTACAGTTCTTTCTCTGGATATGGATAGATTTCTTTCTCATAAGTTCCTCTGGATTGTTCTTGGTTATTTCCTTGCTGGTAGTAGAGAAGTCCATTACATATGATTGTGCCATAATGTATCAGTCTCTGCGTACAATGTTCTGTTCCTTTTGCTCTGTATCAATTCCTGGAGATCTTTCTAGTATACATAAAAACCCTCTACTTCATCTCTCCTTCCAACACAAATAGTATTCCATCATCATCAGATACCATAATTTGTTCAGCCATTCCCCATTCGATGGACATCCCCTAATTTTCCAATTTCTTGCCACCACAAAGAGTGCAACTATAAATATTTTTGTACAAGAATTTGTCCTTATTTGGCCATTACATTCTAATAGATTATTTTAAGTTTTCTGGAAGGGTTATCGTGATTCACATTTTAAAGAAAGAGCTCAAGGTTACATGTTACATATTTATTTGGTCAAGTAGGACAGTTTGGTTTGATAATAAACTTGGTTTAATGTGTGAATGTAACATGTATCTTAAAACTTGTTTAAATCTTAAATGGAATTTCTTGTATCTCATGAAAAACATTTGACAGAGGAGAAGGATTTCATTGATTTTCTTTAAAATTTCATAAGTCTTAGAGGAAGCTTCTCCTCATACCTCCCTGAATTCTCATTTTGAATACTTTGACACTGTTTCTTCCTTATTATTCCTATCCTTACCAAGCTGAGCTCTGGCATATTGTGGTGAGGCTGTTTTATTTCCATTGCTGTCACCTTAGTGGTACTTTGTGATAAATAAGCTATCGTCCTGAGGTCTTGTTGTTCTGATATCAGTAAATACATAAGATATAAATGTAGCTAGAAAACTTTCAAAGTTGGATTGTGATAAAGAAAAACATTCACTTTTAAGGTCTCCCCAAAACCTGGTGTTTTCATACTTTCCATAGAGCACTATCTGTTCTGCTGCTCGACTTTTAACTTCTCAATAATGAGGTTTTTTCTTTCTCAAGGATACATGAAAATACAAAGGACTTGTGGTTTTGTCAGCATAAAAAAATTCTGTGGAAAGTGTGGAAATTCCCTTTTCCAAAACAGATTGCAAACTGTGACTTATTGGTTAGGTCTTTAGGGAGTTGCTAATGACTTCCCTAAGATTACATAGTTAATCAGCATCAGAAATTATATTTTGACCCAGTTCTTCCTAAATATAACTAATCCCAGCCATCTTATCTACTATTCAACAAAGTGTTCATTAAAATGGAAAGTCTAGAATAGAGAGCTGAGGTCAAATGAAGCTTCTAATTTAGTTGTATGCTTATGACTTATTGATAGCTTCAGTTCCTCTGACACTTTCTAAGGCAGTTTTGGCTCTGTGTTTAAGAAAGGATATGATAGTAAATTTACATAAGCATTTTTTTGATCTAGTGTTTTGTTTATGTCATCTGTAGAATCTTGCATCCTGGGATCCATCTAATCCTGATTGCCTTCTGCTTGTGGTAAAGGAACTCGTACAGCAGTATCATCAGTTTCAGTGTGGCCGCCTCCGTGAGAGCTCTCGCCTCATGTTTGAATACCAGACATTACTTGAGGAGCCACAGTATGGAGAACACATGGAAATTTATGCTGGGAAAAAAAATAACTGGGTGAGTCTTCAAGAAGAAATAAACTAATAGCAAAAACTTAAAAAGAGTATTCTCAGAAATCTTTTCCTAGTAAATGCTAGTTGTCAGTGGATAAAGCATTGGACCTGGAGTCAGAAAGGCTTTAAATCCAGCCTTAAGACACTTAGTAGTAGTATGATCCTAGGCAAGTAAGTTAACATTTCCCATCTTCATTTTCCTCATCTCTAAAATGGGTATAGCAATACCACTTAACTCTCAGGGATAACGTGAGGATCAAATGAGATAACATGTATTCACAATTTTGTTTCTTTTAGATTGAAAATTCTTAATCTGGGGTCTGTGAACTTCTTTTAAAAATATTTTAAAAATTGTTTTCCTTTGTAGTCTTCTTTATTTTATTTAAAAATGTTTATTTTAAGAAGAGCTTCATAGATTTCACCAAACTGTCAAAGTGCCCCTTGGCACACAAAGGTCTAGAAGATCTGCTTTAGAGAGGCTGATGTTTTAAGGCACATAAATGAGGGGGTTATTTCTTTTTGGAAGCTCTGTGGTGTCAGCTGGCAGTTTGATATCATTGAAACCAATCTACATTGGCTACATATGTAATTTTTTTGATGTTTAGTATTTTAAAAGTAATATCTCCTCCCCCAAATTATTCATAAAAACAGTTTTTAACATTCAGTTAAAATTTTTTGAGTTCCATATTCTCTTTCTCTTTCCATCCCCTCACTCCTCCCAGAGATAGTAAGCAATTAGATATAGGTTATGCATATTAAATCATATAAAAATTTCCATATCTGTCATATTATAGAAGAAAAGTAAAACAAAAAACCCCCAAAAATGAAAGTAAAAAATATTGTGCTTTGTTCTGTCTTCAAACATCAATTCACTCTGGAGACTGATGAGATTTTTCATTATGAGTCTTTTGGAACTGTCTTGGATATTTATATTATTGAGAATACCTAAGTTATTCACAATTGTTCATCATACAGAATTGCTGTTACTGTGTACAATGTTCTCCTGGTTCTGCTCCCTTGAATTTGCATCATTTCTTTCCCAGTTTTCCTGAAATTCTCTTGCTTATCATTTCTTATGGTACAATAGTATTCCCTTACAATCATATACCACAACTTTTTTTTAACTATTTATTCCACAATTGATGGGCATCTCTCAATTTCCAATTCTTTGTGAGTATAAAAATTGCTGCTATAAATATTTTTGTACAATTAAGTCATTTCCCTTTATTCATTTTTTAAAAATCTCTTTAGATTGAGTAATGGTATTGTTGGATTAAAGAACATGCACAGTTTTAGGGCCCTTTGGGCATAGTTCTAAGTTGCTCCACAGAATGGTTGAATCAGTTCATAACTCCACCGACAGTATATAGTGTCCCAGTTTTCCCACATTTCCTCTCGACATTTATCATTTCCCTTTTCTCTCATATTAGCCAATTTGATAGTTTTTTTTTTTTTTTTGGTTCTAAGGCAGAAGAGTGGTAAGGGCTAGGCAAATGGGGGTTTAGTGACTTGCTCAGGATCACACAGATAGGAAATGTCTGAAGCCAGATTTGAACCTAGGACCTCCTTTCTCCAGGTCTGGCTCTCAATCCACTTAGCCACCCAGCTGCCCACAAAGAGTTGTTTTAATTTTAATTTTTCAAATCAGTAATGATCTGAAAACTGCCTATTTATGTCCTTTGACTATCAATTGAATAATGACTGTATTCTTAGAAATTTAACTGATTTCTCTTTATACTGGGGAAATCACACCTTTATTAGAGATATTTTTATAAAAAATTTCCTCCCAGCTTTCTGCTTTCCTTCTAATCTTGGTTGCATGGGTTTTATTATGCCTTTAAAATTTAATGCAATCAAAATGATCCATTTTTGACCTCATAATGCTCTCTGTCTCTTATCTGGTTCTAAATTCTTCTCTTATCCATAGATCTGATAGGTAAACTGTTCCATGCCTCCCTAATTTGCTTTTAGCAAAGGTACTTTTAAAGATCCTCCTATTCCTAGTGATAATACTTCCAGGATTAAAGGGCCCTTTGCAGACAAATAGTGAAACTTAAACATGGCACAGTAGGTCATGTGTTATCATAGGAATAAAACCTAAGAGTCTTATACTCTATAGTCACTGAATCTTTAAAATAGTAGTTCTTCCTTGTGCAGAAACAGATATTGTTCTCTTTTTATATTTGCCCACTTTTTATAATTTTGAAGCCTCAATGGTGGTTTGTCATGTTTTATACTTTGATTAACTTCTTTTTTTTTTTTTTTTTAATTCTTAACTTCTGGGTATTAGCTCCCTGGTGGAAGAGTGGTAAGGGTAGGCAATGAGGGTCAAGTGACTTGCCCAAGGTCACACAGTTGGGAAGTGTCTGAGGCCAGATTTGAACCTAGGACCTCCGGTCTCTAGGCCTGGCTCTCAATCCACTGAGCTACCCAGCTGCCCTTTGATTAACTTTTTTTTTTTTTAATTTTTTTTTTAAACCCTTGTACTTCGGTGTATTGTCTCATAGGTGGAAGATTGGTAAGGGTGGGCAATGGGGGTCAAGTGACTTGCCCAGGGTCACACAGCTGGGAAGTGGCTGAGGCCGGGTTTGAACCTAGGACCTCCTGTCTCTAGGCCTGACTCTCACTCCACTGAGCTACCCAGCTGCCCCCTGATTAACTTTTTAAATGTAGTTCATCCTTCATTTATGAAGAGAACCAAAGACATCATGTGGTGATATCTTAACTTGCCCATGAATTGGATTTCAGTGAGGTAGGTACAGTTGCACAAAGTCATCAGTCTCACTCTCTATTCCAGAGACATGACATAAGTCTGGGTGACTGATGATGGCCTAGGACAGTGATGTTCAGACTTTTTAAAGAAGGGGCCAAAGGAAAGGAAATGCTCATTTGTCAGTCTGTTTCTAAGGCCATTCTTTCGAAGTTTCATTGTATTGTATCCTACTCATTGTATTCATCAGATTAGAAATAATGTCGAGTAGCTGGATAGAATGTCTCAGGGGGCCACATCTGGTCCATGGGCCATAGTTTGCCCATCACTGGCCTAGGATGTTGTCTTTGATGTCTATCCTCTAAGCATTCTACTGTGCTTGCTTTGGACTTCCTCATGGCCATTGGAACAAATTGTTCTTATCCATTTATTCTTTTGGAGGATATCTTCATATGCTTGGGGTAGACATCCTCCTAATTTATTGATGGGCTTGAGGCTTGCAGGATACCCTAAATCTGGTTTAGCATGTCTGTGGAGATAGATTTACTCTGCATTATGGTACACTGCTCATGCTATAGCTTCCTTGAGCCATGGGTGAGAGTTGGGTAAAAGGTAGAAATGAAAGGTAGTTGGGTAGCCCGGAGGAGGAATTAGGAGAGGGCTTAATAAGCTCTTATACTAGAGGTGCTAGGTCTCTTGAAACACCACCTATTCCACTGTTACATATAAGACTTATGAAAACCAAACATATCTGAAAAGCAAACATGCCTCCTTTATTAGAAGGCATTAATGGAATAAGATGGAATGGAAGCGGCCAGACCAGTCTGATATCAGGCGAAACCATCATTTACTCTGGCCATGAAGACCCGGACCATTCCCACACCCAGGGGGTAGCGCTGCTCATGACACCTGAAGCAAAAAAGGCACTGATAGGTTGGGAACCTATCTCGTAAAGGCTTATGTCAGCAAGGTTCAACTCAAAGGGGAAGAAGATCACCATCATCCAATGCTATGCACCCACCAATATGGCAGAGGAAAAGGAAAAAGAAGAGTTTTACAGCTCCCTACAGGCACTACTTGACGGCACACCAAGAAGAGACCTGAAGATCGTTATGGGAGACTTGAATGCAAAGGTAGGAGAAGACAACACAGGAAAGGAATTCATCATGGGAAGGCATGGAGTAGGCACCTGTAACGAAAATGGAGAGCTCTTTACGGATTTCTGCGCCTTCAACGATCTTGTTATTGGGGGTACTACATTCCCACACAAGAAAATTCATAAGTCAACCTGGACTTCGCCTGATGGAAGGATGGAAAATCAGATAGATCACATCACAGTTTCCCGCAAGTGGAGAAGAAGCCTTCTAGATGTTAGAGCAAGATGTGGTGCAGATATAGCCTCGGACCACCAACTCCTGGTGGCAACTTTTAGAACCAAGTTGAAATCATTCAACGACCTTTCAGGCAGACTACAGCACAAGTTCAACGTGCAAGATCTAAAGACCAGAGAGAAAAAAGAAGCATTCAATTGCAAAATCAAGAACAAGTTCGTGGCCTTGACAGGACTCACGGGAGAGACAGTCGAAGACCACTGGACCAAACTCCAGCAGACCTGGAAGACCACCTGCGCAGAAGTCCTGAGAAAGAGAGAGAGAAAGCGCAAGGAATGGTTAACACAAGAGACATGGGCCAAGATACAACAGAGAAGAGATTTGAAACAGAAGATCAGCCAGTGCCAAGATCAACAGGAGAAAGAAGAACTTCGAACACAGTACTGGGAAATTAACCGTCAAGTCAAGAAGAGCACAAGATATGACAAGAGATGGTTCATTCAAGATATGATCGAGGAGGCAGAAACAGCAGCTGGGCAGGGGAACATGAAGAGGCTATACGAAATAACAAGAACTCTATCGGGAAAGAACTACAACCCTAGCAAGCCAGTGAGGGACAAGACTGGCAAGACAATAACAAGCGATGCAGGGCAGAGAGCCCGATGGGCAGAGCATTTCGAAGAAATCCTGAACTGACCGCCTCCACCAACTGTTCCGGACATACCACCAGCCACCGAACTGCTTCAGGTGAACACGGGCCCACCTACCAAAGTTGAGATCATCAAAGCCATCAAGACCATGAAAAATGGTAAGACTGCAGGTCCAGACAGCATCCCCCCTGAGGCACTCAAGGCAGACCCAGAAATGTCAGCGGAGATGCTACAACCCCTTCTGCAGAAGATCTGGGAACAAGAACAAGTCCCGACAGACTGGAAACTAGGCTACCTGGTGAAGCTACCCAAGAAAGGTGACCTATCCCAATGCAGCAACTGGCGAGGAATCATGCTTCTATCCGCTCCCAGCAAAATCCTGACCAGAGTCATCTTAGAAAGACTGAAGGAGGCCTTGGACAAGAAGCTGAGAATAGAACAAGCAGGGTTTCATCAGCACAGGTCGTGCACCAACCATATTGTCACCCTAAGAATCATCATCAAACAGTCCATCGAGTGGCAGTCCCCCCTCTACATGACTTTCGTGGATTTCGAGAAGGCATTTGACAGCGTGGACAGGAGCATCATCTGGAGATTGATGCAGCATTACGGGATTCCCCCAAAGCTCACCAACATCATCCAGCAGTTATACGAAGACTTTACCTGCCAGGTCATCCATAATGGGAAACTGACGGCTCCCTTCACAGTGAAGACCAGAGTGAAGCAAGGCTGCATGCTTTCGCCCCTTATCTTCTTGATGGTCATAGATTGGACCATGAGAAGAATTACCAAGGACAACAATATGGGCATTCAATGGACTCACACCAAGCAGCTCGAGGACCTTGACTTCGCAGATGATATCTGTCTCCTTTCTCACAAGCAGCAGGATGCGCAAGCCAAACTTGCATGACTCTCTGAAGAAGCGGAGAAGACAGGTCTGAAGATCAACAAGAAGAAGACCAGGTGATCACAGTCAACATCACACAGGACCTGCCAATCCAACTACAGGGAGAAAACATCAAGGAGACGGACCACTTCATCTATTTGGGTAGCATAGTCAGTAAGGACGGCGGGGCAGATGAGGACATCAGAAACCAAATCAACAAAGCCAGGCAGGCATTTAACACCCTGCGGTCTGTCTGGATCTCCAAAGCACTGTCCCTCGTCACTAAGCTCCGAATCTTCAACACCAACGTAAAGGCCGTCCTCCTATATGGATCAGAAAGCTGGAGAGTGATGAGCGCTAACACCAACAAACTCCAGGTCTTTGTTAATAGATGTCTATGTCACATCTTGAACATCAGATGGCCTGAAAAGATCTCCAATGCTAGTCTCTGGGAAAGAACAATCCAGTATCCCATTAGTCAGGACATAAAGAAACGTAAGTGGAGATGGATAGGACATACGCTACGAAAACCGGAAGACAACATAGGCAGACAAGCATTGAGCTGGAACCCTTCAGGGAGGAGTAAAGTTGGAAGACCAAAACAGACCTGGCGAAGATCTGCCGAAAATGAAACAAAAACAGTCAGAATGACATGGGCCCAGCTGGGGGAAGTTGCCCAGAACAGAGTCCGTTGACGAGAGATGGTTGCGGCCCTATGCTCCTAAGGAGTCAACAGGAATAATAAAAAAAAATAAATGTCTTGTGATCTATGTGTTGTTAGGTGAACACATTTGTTTGGAATATAAGCAACATATTTAATGACACACACACATACACACACACACACATTTTCATCTTATTTATTTATTTATTTGCTGTGGACATTAGCCTAATAGCGGTCACAAACTAATCACATTTGTTTCATTTCAACAGTTATTTATTCAAATATGTTGTTTAATTTATTATTCTGGGGATGAGGATCTCATGGGGAACATGACACAAAAAAGACTAAGCTAGTCCCTGCCTTTCAGTGGAATAAGGGAATAAACATTTATATATCACCTGCTGTATACAAGACACTTTGTAAATATTATCTCTTTTATTGCAGTCTTCCCTTTGAGGTATGTACTATTTCCCTATTTTACAGTTGAAGAAAAAATGAGTCAAATAGAGGTTGTGACTTTCCCAGGGTCACATAGCTAATCTGAGGCTACATTTGAATTCAGGTCTTCTTGATTCTAGATCCAGTGCTCTATCCATTTTGCCACCTACCTGCCTGTTCTTGGAATTTATAAACTTTTAGAAAAGATTGTAGGACACAGATTCTTATAGTATAGATTGGAACATTTTGGGGAGGAGAAATTACTTTTAATAGCATGAATTAGGGAATACTTAATTGAGAAAGCTCTTGAACTGTTTCTTGAAAGAAAAATTTGATACGCATGGAATTGGGAACAGATGAGGTAGGAGTGGAGTGGTTTACAAGTATGAGGGATGAAATAACCAAAAGCATTGAGATGAGAAATCTCAGAATTTATTTGTTAAATAGAAGTTAGTTCAGTTTTATTGGAATATAAAATTGTGAAGGGGACTAGTAAGAGATAAGACTAAAAAGACATACTCTCTCACACATTCATACATCTTGGAACCCAAAATACTAGAATGGTTTGGGATTTTTCAAATGAGATGTTCTTTTAATGTATGTGCTGTCAGAACTAGCAATAAGTAATCATATGACACAAAAGAAGTTTTTAAAGTGGTTAATCTGTGCATGGGATTTGATAATATAGGTACTAAGAATTTGGTATTTTGCAAAAGATGGAATTTCTAAATAGTGTTGTATTTGACTAGGGTTATATGAATTGTTTTTAAAAATGTGCACAATGTAGAAGAAGGAATTCATGATCTAGAGATTAACGTGTATTTAGACTCAAATTGCTATAAAGTAATGATGAATGAATACAAAATATGTCATTTGGGCTATAAAGAGAATTAAGTTTTCCACCTGAATAGGTTAAGGTTATATACTATGTAAACTGTATGAAATTAACAAGGAAAATTTGATCAGCCCAGCAATCTAGTAAGGTTCAAACCTAATGAATCACCATAGTGATTACATGCAGTTAAATATAGTACCTTTCCTCTTTTTTGCAGTAATGGTAAAGGAGGAGAAGCCAGAGGAAATAAGAATAATGGATAAAGAAATAATAGGTGTGAATTATAGTGCAAAATAGATACAACAAATGGTAGTAAATCAGAATAATATTGATAGAATTTAATCAGTTATGTAGCAATGCTTTGAGGTGAAAAGAAACTAAACTAGAGGTTCTATTCTGTTTTAAATAGAGGTTTGAAAGGAATAAGAGTAAATGCTTTGAAATTCAGTTGTTTACATACTGAAAGATTACTAAAGGACTTAAAGTTATTTGGAAGTTGTGGAATTCAAACTAAAATTTGTAGAGAATAATTTATTATGAAAGCTTTGATACATGCAAATTTTTAAATTGTGGTGATCTCACTTGTTAAAGAGGGATAAGAGACAAGGTTGTTAGCTAATAAAAACCTAAACCAAGCCAAGCAGCCTTAGGATAAATTGTTCACAAGCTGTTAACCCCTTCCTTGCACACAGGAAAAAGAAAGAAATACTTATAATTGTTCCACATTGATACTTGGAGACTGATATAGCAACACAGTACATAAATAAGATCTTAAATATTTTAATTGTATACTTAAGAGGTTTTAAGGAGATATTCAAGCAAGTAAAAGTTGATAGAAAAGTCATGGATATCTTGTAAAAGGTTTTTTTCACATTACAGTCTCAAGAAGATTGCTTTCTGTCCTTATCCATCTTTCTATCATAAGAGGTTTAAAAAATAGGTTTAAATGTTTAAATTGATCAGAAATGTTTTTTTTGTTTAAAATTATCATAAATGGTTTTTCATCTCAGTGTATTAAAGTTTACTAACTTTATTATTAAATTTGACTTCCTGGTCTTGAAAATAAATAAGTAGCCCGCTTGTCTAAAGGCTTGCTTTAAGGTTTATAGTGCTTAAAAGGTTTCAAATCTTGTAATTGGAAATAAATCCTGTAATACTACATGTTTTATGATATTCCTTTTAAATATGACTTTTGTGTGAATTGTTGCTAAAATATGTGCTTTAACTATTATTTGGATGTAAGCAAAAGCTCATTGTAAAGCTGACTATACCATAGGTTTTGTTCAATCCTCAGTGGTTATGTCAGTTTACCAATTTGTACTCTGAACTGAAACTTATACTTGATAAGCCCTATTCTAAAGATACAGTGTCTCAATTCTTGGGAGTTATTGATTAGCACTTAAGGGATACCAAATGGTATGTTTATTTTCATGATGGTAACAGAGTCAGAGAAAGTGAAGAGGTATGTTGTGTTGGAATACAGAAGAAAGAGAGACTTGATCTAATATCTTGAGAATGCAGATTTGTGACGGGTGAATGGAAGTTGCGTTCTGTTTTTTAAGCAGAGGGTTTTGAGGGAAAAGAGAGGGAGGAGAGAGGAGAGATGAAAGAGAACAGATAGGGAGGTAAAAGAAAATAGATAGATGTTCTACTCTTATAATTGGATCCTTGACCTAGGGATAATTTCTAAAATTAATGTATATGGTAATGGAAAAATCACAAATGATTCTGGAATTTCTCTGGAAAGTTACCCTGAAGAGATTCCTGTATGACTTTGTCTTAGTGTCCTTCAGATGACCCATGTCCAGGAGATGATACAGCTCTTATTTATATTTACTATGGAGCTACTCAATCTAGCAGTCCTGTTCCTCAATTTGGGTTTTGTGACTAAAGTGTGATATGTTAATTATTGCCAAAATATGTAAGAATAACTGATTTATCAGCCTGTTAGGGATGTGAAAGGTTTGTTTGAGGGTATGGAAATTGTTTTCAGACTGCTCCTTAGCAGAATTTCTCTGAGCTGTAATGGGTACAACTTGTCTTTTAAGGAAGGGATCCAAAGGTGATGTAGTATGCAAAAGACAGAGAATGTTCTGTGATGGTTAGGGAGGCAGTTGTAGGGCTCAACCTGGACTGGACCTCTTCTGACCATCTAGGCTACTAATCCTTGAGTGACACAACGATGGCATGAGCCAGTGACAGCTTTGGCCTGTACATGGAGCCCCCTCACTAAGTGTCCCTTGGGACATGAGGAAATGCTTTCCCTCCCTGCCTTCTCTTTTGTGACAAGTTCCCATAATCAGCACTTATTACTGTCATATTGAAGCTCTGGGAGCCGAGAGTACCACCTTGATTGACAGGTGAAGACCATTGGACCTCAGAATGTTCCCAGAGGCCATGAGGACAGGGGAGAAAGCGGTTGGCCAGGGTGGGCATAATACCCTGGCAGCCCCTGACAAGGGGTTTTTTATTTCCCTTTTCCTTCTTCTTTGGACCTTGGATCTGTGGACCCTGGTCTATTGGGAACCAAGGCTTTGCTTGGCTAAGTCTTGCAAGAACTCCTGTTTGAACCCACTGACATTGATGGACTTGTATCCAGACCGTGAATCTGATTCTTCTGTCCCTAGACATTTAGGCATCCAAACCATCCTTAAATATCTAGGTATCCTGGGCCCAGGAGGGATCTGGGAAGAGGGCAGGAGAAGAAGAAGAGGGTGGAAAGGGTGGTTCCTAAAGGCTGTAGAAGGGCATAACATCTGGCAAGAAGAAGTTGCTGACAGACATCATCCAACAGCTTGCTTGCTCTGGTTTGGCTGTAGCTAGGCTAAGCCAGAGGAACTGAAGAACAAGCCAGAATCATTAACTAGCCTACAGTCCTGAGGGATTAGTATTGTCAAAAGATTAGTGTTAGGGTTTCCTATTCCTCTCCCCATTTCCTAAACATTCTTTCCTTGTCATATATATATAAAACCCATCAAGTACCTTCCTGGAGTCGTTGTATCATCACTTCTCTGGGGAGGGAGCAAATGTAGTCAGATAAACGTGTCCAAGGCTAACAGAGCCCAATACCCACTATTGATCAACCCCAGGTGGGACCTGAAAGGGATACCCATCCAATGACCTGAGGGATCCTGTCTGGGCACTGTTATAAAGGAGAGAGTTGTTACAACATCTAGCTAGGTGGCAAGACTCAAGTGATCTTGCACTAACCACATATCTAAACAACCACTACTGTCACCAAATTAATAGTGGTAGTATCCAGTTTACCCTCTTATTTTATAACATTACAAATTGTAAAATTAATGTTTCCATCTCCTCAAACAACCTATTAGGTTAATAAATGAAAATTATCAAATTGTTAAGGAATACACTTTGATAAGTAGGTGAGATTTAGTAATAAATGACTTGTAGCTTGCAGTCTTAATTTACCATAACTGAAGTTTGGATCTTGAGCTTGGAAATATAACCCAAAGCTTTCTGGATTTCCTCCAGAATCTGGGATAAAGAAATTTATCTGTAAAATATTGTTATTCAAATATTTATAGATGCCATATTAATGTGAGCTTTGCAAAAGGATATTCTTTAACAGAAACATCACATACCATCTCTGCAAACAACTTAGGAATCAAATTTCCTAAAAGGATCAATTCCTGTCAGAGGATGATTTCTGGAGATAAAATCTGTTGGCTAAGATACCCAAATGTTAATGTTTAATATCAGTTTCTATTGTGCTAATTCTCTCTTTATATCCAGTGTTCTAGTTTTTGCCCCAGTCCTGGGTCCTATCCTTCTGCCTTAGGGATGGATGCTCCCCCTTGTGACCTGTCTGCTAGTCTAGGGAAATAGTCTCTGGTCTCCCAGCCTTCAGGATCCTGGCATTTGCTGCAGAGATGCCCCTGAAGAACCTGTGCCCACAGCTCCTCCTCCTCCTCCTCCTCCTCTTCCTTTTCCTCTCAGGGATTCTACGCCCCTTATCAGCTTGAAGAAGTTACAGAAGATTGAAACCATCAGCCCTCTTCCCTTAGATATTTGGTGGAGGGGGGACGGCATGGGACATTGGGGGATAATGTACCCCAGAGACAGCATAGAACATTGTACCGCCATAGTGAAAAAGTTTTTCAGGCAAACTATAGGCAGGAAAATTCCTTTGCTCCCACTTTGTACCCTTACCTGCTAAATAGTCTAGTGACCTTTGTCAAAGACCGTATCAACACTGTATAGCTTATGGTCCTTTGGCAATAATACCAGACCCTTCCCCCTGTTCCTTCTGTCTATGATGACAGATATTTAAGAAAGATTTCTTTATGATCCAACTCCAGAAATGGAGAGTGTGGAACCTAGAGAGAGTCATGACAATTAAAAATCCAGACCCCTGTATAACATTATAGTGAAACATGCTTGTCTGTAGGAATTCCTACCTTCCAAACCTCTCCCTCTTATCTGAAGGAATTCCTACCTTCCAGACTTCCCCCTATCCTGTCCCCTGCTGCCTACAGACATCCCCCTTATCTGCAGGAATTCCAACCTCACAGACATCCTGTCCCCCAAAATCCTGACTCCCTCCCCGATGCCTGCTCATCCTTAAATATTTGGCTCTTGCACAGCTCAGGGTCCATGTCAACTTGTTGGTGTGAGACCCTTAGCTTAAGCTAAGACAATAAAGTCCCTTTGCATTTTGCATTGTTGGCTTCAGACTCATTTATTGGGATAAGTCTCTGGGCACTTCAATATGTAATCTCATTTGATTCTGTAATATGCTTTTTTGGAAAAATTTTTTTTATGATAATATCTTCTGTAGTTTGGACTGTTATTTATTTTCCTGCTAAATTTTTTTTAAACTCTTAAACCTTCTATCTTAGAATCAATACTGTGTATTGGTTCCAAGACAGAAGAGTGGTAATTGCTAGGCAATAGGGGTTAAGTGACATTGCTATATTCTTAAGACTAGTCGAGTTATATAGATAGTGGTTGTTACCAGAAGTTGTCTAGGTAAGCATAATCTAGAGCCTTTTTTACTGGAAATTATTTTTAAAAAATAATACTTTATTTTTTCCCCAATCAGAGGTGAAAGCAATCTTTAAAACATTCTTTTTTTAAAATTCTCTCCCTTCCTGCCATTTTCCCTTCCTTTTCCCTTCTGTGATACAGTAAACAATCTGATGTAAGCTTTACATATACAATCAAGTAAAACATTTCTCCATATTAGTTATTTTTTGGAAGAGATATCAATTGAAAAAAAAAAAAGAAAGTGAAGTTCTTTTGGTTTGCATTCAGACTCCCATCTGTTCTTTCTCTGGAGCTGGATAGTATTTTTCATTATGAGTTCATGTGATTATCTTGGAATCCCTATTGCTGAGAATAACTAGGTCATTCACATTTGTTCATAAAAAAATATTGCTGTTACTGTGTACAAAGTTATTCTGGTTCTGCTCACTTCATTTTAGTTCATATAAATCTTTCTAGTTTTTTCTGAATTCCTTCTGCTCAGCATTTCTTATACCACATTAATGTTCTATAACAATCATAAATCACAACTTATTCTGCCATTTTAAGTACCATTAAGTACCCAATTGAAGTATATCCCTTCAAGTTCCAATTCTTTGCTATCACAAAAAAGAGCTGCTATAAATATTTTCCTACAAATAGGTCTTTTTACTTTTTTTAAAATCTCTTTTGGAGACAGACTTAGTAGTAGTATTCCTGGATCAAAGGGTATGCACAATTTTAGATTCTTTTGAACATAGTTCCAAATTTCTTTTTAGAATAGAAAGATCAAAATTCTACCAACAGTGCATTCCTGTTCTCATTTTCCCACAAACTCCAACATTTATCATTTCTCTTTTTTTTTCATACTCTGAAAAGGAATTCTTTATCCCCTTTGTCTATTTTGAGTTAATCAGTCAAGAACTTAAAGTACCCCACCTACTTAACCATTAAGTAGGAGAGTTCATAAGTCACTTACTAGAGTAAGCTCACACCTCCAAGGGCCACTGCCCACCCCCTGGGCAGTGATAGGTAAATTGGGAGGCTGTGATTGGTTCCTCGAAGTGGGGAGCAACAGGACATGACATTGAGAAAACTGCTTTAAAAAGTACAGCCGAAGCAATCATTCTCTCTCTCTGGATTGGTGAACTGGGCTGTAGTTAAGACTCTTGAAAGTCTGGAGCTTTCTGTGCTAGAGAGGCTTGTTGGGTGAATGACTCTTACTGAAGGAAGAGGCTGTGTTGATGGAATTCTGGCTGAAGACACCACTGGGGAGATTGGAACCTGGGGAAACCTCTAATGGGACTGAGCTGGACTTCACCAGAGCAGCACTATGGGCTGGTAGGCTAGACCAGGCTTTGTCTCCTTTCTACATTTCCCACTTTCACCATCTCTACCTTGTAAATAAAAGCTAACAGTCATTTTGATTTAGGGGCTAATATTTTATAAAAGGTAACCACAATTCAATTATTTTAATCCAATTTAATTGTCACAATACTGGTGAAAGTGATAGTGGTTTCTCAGAGTTGCTTTAATTTGTATTTCTCCATTCAAGAGTGATTTAGATCATTTTTTCATGTGATTTTAGATGGCTTTGATTTCTGAATTTGAAAACTGCCTGTTCATATCCTTTAACCATTTATCAATTGGAGCATGACTTATATTATAAATTTTAGTCAGTTCTCTTTATTTGAGAAATCAGATCTTTATCAGAAATACTTCCTGTAGTAAAACAACTGCTTGATCACATGGTTCGATGGGAATATGATTGAGGATATAGACTTTCAACAATCACTCTATTGGAAATATTAATAATATGGAAATTGGTCTTGATCAATGATACATGTCAAGCCCAGTGGAATTGCTCATTGGCTATGGGAGGGAGTGGGAGAAGGGGAGGGAAAGAATATGAATCATGTAACCATGGGAAAAAACCCTAAATTAATTAAATAAATAAATGAACTTAAATTAAAAAATACTTGCTGTAAAAAATTTCCCCCCAGCTTTTTGCTTCCCTTCTAATATTCATTGCATTAGTTTTGTTTGTGCAAAACCTTTTAAATTTAATTGAATAAAGATTAACTGTTTTCTGTTCAGTAATACTCTCCATCTCTTGTTTGGTCATAAATTCTTTCCTTTTCCATAGAACTGATAGGTAAACTATCCCATGCTACCCTAATTTACTTATGGTATCACCCTTTATATCTAAATCATATACCCATGTGTTAGCTTGTATCTAGTTTCTGCCATTCTGTTTTCCCAGCAGGTTTTGTCAAACACTGAATTCTTATCCCAACAACTTGGATTTTTGGAATTATCAAATACTACATTATTATGGTCATTTATTAATATACCTAATCTATTTCACGGATCTACCACTCTGTTTTTTTAGCCAGTACCAGATTGTTTTGATGATTATTGCTTTATAAGTACAATTTGAGATCTGATATGACTAGACCAACTTCCTTCCCATTTTTTCCCATTGATGCCTTTGATATTCTTGATGTTTTCTTCTTCTAGATGAATTTGGTTATATTTTTCCTAATTCTATAAAGTTTGGGTGGTATGGCACTGAATAAGTAAATTCATTTAGGTAGAATCATTTTTATTTTATTGGCTTGGCCTACCTATAAGGAATTATTATTTTTCCAATGTTTTATTTAATTGGAATAATTTAATTATAATAAACAAGTCTGACTTCAGTTATGTGAAAAAGGTTTTCTTAATTGTGTTAATACATTTCCTAGGTTTGACTTCACAAGTAGACTCCAAAATATTTTATATTAGCTGCAGTTACTTAAAATAGAATAGAAATGCTGATGATTTATGTGTTTATTTTGATTCCTTTGACTTTGCTAAATTGTTAATTGTTTCAATTAGTTTTTATTTGATTTTCTAGTGTTCTTCAATTATACCATCGTAATGTCTGCAAAGAGTGATAGTTTAATTGCTTCATTTTCTATTATAAATCTTTCAGTTTCTTTTTTTCCCCTAATTGCAATAGCTAGCATTTCTAGAATAAACTGAGATGTCATTTCTATGGAACTTAGACCCTCTTCTCCTGAGGATAAGCATATTTAAGGGTGCCAACGACAGACCTTATAAGTACCAAATCCCTCTGTTCCAAGAGTAAGAGAGATACCATGGGAAGAAGCATGAGCCATATAAGATGGAGACTGCAGGCTCTCTTTCCCCAAGTGGAGGGACACCTAACAGGTTACATTGCCTTTAAAATCAAGATCATCTTTATTAAACAATTAATTATGCTCATGGAGTAATTTAGCCTAATGCTAAAAACTCAAATTCTGAGATAGCAAGCAGCTACATATATAGTTCTAAGAAAGGGAGAAGGGAAAAAGACTTGAACAAGTAGATCCAGAGATAGATCCAGATGTGGTATGGGCAGAGAGTTCCAGGAATAGGGGGTGATGGATGGCCAAGTGCAAGGGTGATACCAAAAGAACAAAGACTCTTTGGTACATATTTTAGGTACAATAGCATTTTATTTAATATAATATTAATTGAAAATGTGGTAATTAAGTTTCCAGGAATCAGAACACGTTAAAGCACAGAATCTGCACCAGCAGGTTCCCGTCAAGGTTAAATGATAACAGCTCAGAAGACAGAGAGTTTGCTAACAGAATGTTTTTTTTGTAGGACCTAGACCAGTGATGTTGAAACGTTTAGAGACTGAGTGACCAAACTGCAAACCCTCATGTCACATGTGAACCCCTTGCCTTACCCCAGACAGAAGAGGGAGGAAGCACCTCCATTGGGCTGCTGGGCAGAGGGATAGTTGTTGTGAGAAATGTCCTCAGTTGAGAGTGGAGAGGGGGAAGGTACCAGCCCCCTCCAACACACTCGGGCATGAGGGCCATAGGCTCACCAACATGAACTTAGACTATTCTTGTAGGACCGATGTCACTCAGTTATCCTATCCCAGGGATTAAGAGAGTTCCTATGAGATGGTTTCCATGGTTACTGACTCTGTTAAGCTATTTCTGGTCATTCTCTAAGTTTGCTAACTTTTCAAGTCATTCTGTGCCCTTATTAATTTAGTTAATCTAACACAGTGTCATCATCTACATAGTTGGGTAATTCCAGTAAATTCAGATAATTATCATATTCATTTTCACATGAGTACAATATTGAATAATGGTAATGAATGAATATTTTTACTTCATCTCTCATTTTTTAGGGAAGGCTTTTGGCATATCCTCATTTTAGATAATACTTGCTGATGGTTTAGATAGGTATTATTTATCATTTTCAGGATTGTTCCACTTATTCCTATGCTCTCCTGTGTGTGTGTGTGTGTGTGTGTGTGTGTGTGTGTGTGTGTGTGTTTTAATGCAATGGGGGTTAAGTTACTTGCTCAGGGTCACATAGTTGGGAAGTATCTGAGACCAGATTTGAACCCAGGACCTCCCATCTCTGGGCCTGGCTCTCAATCCACTGAGCCACCCAGCTTGCCCCTCTCTAGTGTTTTTAATAGGAATAAGTATTGTATTTTATAAAACCATTTTCTGCATTATTCAGTTAATCATATGATTTTTAATTTTTGTTATTGATATGATCAATTTTGCTCATCATTTTCCTGATATTGAATGAGTCCTTCATTACTGCCATAAATCCCACCTGATTATAATAGTAAGCTATTTGTGATATTTGTTTTAATCTCCTTTATGATATTTTATTTAACCTTTTTGCATAGATGTTCATTAAAGAAATTCAACTGTAGATTTTTCTCTGTTTTCACTATTTCTGGTGTGGGTATCAAAACCATATTTGTATCATAAAAGGAATTCCTTTTTTTAAATATTTTTTCAAATATTTTAGATAGTATTGAGATTAACTGTTCCATAACTGTTATCTAGTTCTTGGAATTTTTTGTTCTTAGAAATAAGCACATTCATGACTCCTTTTATTTATTTTTCTAAGATATGCTTATTTAAATAGTCTGTTTCCTCCTGTTACTCTGGGCAGTTGATATTTTTGTAAGTGTTAATCCATTTCCTTAAGACTGCCAGATTTAGTGGCATATAGAAAGGCAAAATAGTTTTAATTTCATCTTTATTGTGGTAAATTCTCTTTTTATTTTTGATAGTAGTAGCTTGATTTTCTTATTTTTAAAAACAAATTAATATCATCAATAAAATCAAGTTAACCAATAGTTTTTTTATTTTATTGATTCTTTTCATAACACCATTTCTTACTTTTACTTATTATTTGAATGATTTTCTTTCAATTTTGTTAATCTCTGGTTTGATTTTCAGAATATCCAACTTGATATTTAGTTGTAGATTTTAAATCTGTTACTTTTTTTTTTTTTTTTTTTTGGTTGCAAGCCCAATTGTTGTTCTGGTCTTTCTGTTATTCATTTAAGCAATTAGAGATACAAATTTACTACCAAGTAATGCTTTGACTACATCCCTTAAATTTTGGTATGTTGTCTCACTGTTGTCTTCCTCTTTCATGAAATTATTGTTTCTGTGATTTGTCCTTTGGCCCATTCATTCTTTAGGATTAGATTACTTATTTTCTAATTAATTTTTTAGTCTAGGCCTCCATGAATATGATTTTTATTGTACTATGTTCTAAAATGGTGCATTTAATATATCTGCTTTTTGCTTTTATTTTTGAGGTTTTTATGCTCTAATACATGGTCAGTTTTTGTGTTTGTGCCATTTACAGCTGGGAAAAATGATATATTCTTTTCTGTTTTCGTTTAGTTTTTTCTAGAAAATCCATCATGTCTAACTTTTCTAAAATTCTGTTCATCTCCTCAACTTCTTTCTTATTCATTTTTTAAAAACCCTTACTTTCTCTCTTAGAAGTTTTTTTTCTTAGGCAGAAGAGTGGTAAGAGCTAGGCAGTGAGGGTTAAAGGACTTGCTGAAAGTCACACAGCTTAAGATCTTATTCATTTTATGATTTGATTTATATAATTCTGTGAGGGGAAAGTTGATGTTCCTGGTAGTATAGTTTTACTGCCTATATCTTTCTGTAAGTTATTTAACTTTTCCTTTAAGAGTTTGGAGGCTATGCCATTTGGTAGATATAGGTTTCATACTGCTATACCTTCATTGTCTATGGTGCCTTTTAGCAAAATGTAATTTCCAACTTAATTTTTTAAATTGGGTCTATTTTTGCTTTTTGCTTTGTCTGAGATGATGATTACTATCCCTGCTTTAAAAAATGTTTTTTTGTTTTTGTTTTTGTTTTACTTGAAGGTTAATAGATTCTATTCTAACCCCTTATTCTTAGTTTGGGTGTCTAGGTTTTAAGAGCGTTTATTGTAAATAATATATTATTGGATTCTGGTTTTTAATCTATTCTGCTATCTGGTTCTGTTTTATGGCTAAGTCCATCTTATTCACATTCACAGTTATATTTACTAACTGTGTCTATCCCTTTATCCTATTTTCCCCCTTCTTTATCCTTATGCCCTTCCCCTCCCTTTCCCTACATCTATTTTGCTTTTGGCCACTATCTTTCTTTATCCACCTTTAGTGACTTACTCCCACCTCCCTTTTCTTATCTTCTTCCCATACTTCCCCATAGGGTAAGATAGATTTCTAGCCCTAAATGAATATCTGTAAAATACCTCTTTAAGTCAATTCAGGTGAGAGTAAGATTTAATCATTGCCTTCTACCCCTTCCTCTATTTTCACTCCACTCTAAAAGCCCTTGCTTTTCTCCTTTATGTGACATAATTTCCCCTATTCTTTATCTCCTTTCCCCCTTCTCACAATGTACCTGTCTTTCTTTCCTCTTAGTTTTATTTTTTTAAAAATTATTCCATCATAGCCAATTTACTTCCATGTCCTCTCCTTATAAATATTCCTTCTAACTATTATAATAGTGATAAAGTTCTCAAGAATCATATTCCCCAAATAAGAATTTAAACAAGTTTAACTTTATTGAATCCCTTAGGATTTCTCTGTCCTGTTTACCTTTTTTGAGGCTTATATTTGAAAGCCAGATTTTCTATTCAGCTTTGGTCTTTTTCATCAGGAATATTTGGAAAAACTCTTTAAATGACAATTTTTTTCTACTGAAGGATCTTACTTAGTTTTGCTATATAGGTGATTATTAGTTATGATTTTAGCTCCTTTGCCCTCCAGAATATCATTTTTCAAGCCCTCAAATCCTTTAAAGTCAAAGCTGATAAGTTCTGTGTGATCCTTATTATGGATCTGGAATGTTTTTTTTCTGGTTGCTTACACTGTTTTCTTCTTGAGATGGGGGTTCTCATTTGACTATAATAATCTTGGGAATTTTCTTTCATTGTCTGTTTTCCTCTTCAAATCTTAGTATTGAGGCAGTTTTTGTTTATCATTTCTTGAAATATGATGTCTAGGCTTTTTTAAGCTTTCTGGTGCTCCAGTAATTCTTAAATTCTCTCTCCTTGATCTATTTTCCAGGACTGCTGTTTTTCCAAAGAAATATTTTATTTTCTTCATTTGACTTCATATTATTGTTTTTTTTTTTATGTTTCATGGAGTCATTAGGTTCTCATTGTCCAGAACTGCTTTTTAAGACATTCTTTTCTTCAGTTTAATTTTTGTACCACTCTTCCATTTGGCTCATTCTACTTTTTAAGAAGTTTTTCTTTTCAGTCTATTTTTGTGCCTCCCTCTTCCTCCCCCACTTCCTCCTTTCTTCTTTCCCTCCATCCACTGCTCCAATTTGACTGATTATTTTTTTATGATTTTATTTTCTTCAGAATTTTTGTGCTTTTTAAAATCAAGCTATTGAATCTCTTCTCATAGTTTTCTTGCTCCTATTTCTTCAATTTTTCCTCTGCTTCCTTGATTTTTAATATCATTTTTGAACTCTCATTGAAATTTTTGTTGGTCTTCTGTTTTATTCCTATTTTTCTTTACATTTGTAGTTGTTTTGATGAAAAGGCCTTCCAAATTTGGCTCTGCTCCCAGGATAGAAGAGGCGCTGTTCCAATTTTAATATTTTTTATTCTACTATTTTCTGTGCTACTTTTTGGATGGAATCTATTAGTTTTTGATGGTTTGAAGATAGTATTATCTAAGGGCAAGGGTAGTTACTTCTCTCTTGACTTATGCCCTGATTTGTACTCAGAAAGGGGCCTTTCCCTCCTTTGGTTGCAAATGCTAGTGCTTCTCTTTGCCCTGGAACTATGACTGAGGATTGTTATAGACAGAGCAACAGGGTCCTGAATGCAGCTTCAGCTTTTTCTTTTTTTAAACCCATTTCTTCTGTTTTAGAATTGATAGTAGGTATGGATTTCATGGTAGAAGAGTGGTTAGAGCTAGGCAGCTGGAGTTCTTGCCCCATGTTCATATAACTGGGAAGTTTCCAAGGTCAGATGTGAACATAAGATGACCTCCTGTCTAACCCTGGCTTTTTATCCAGTGAACCACCTAGCTGACCCTGTAGTTTCTTTTTGACCAGTTGTGTGACTGACCCATTACTATTTGTGGACTGAGAATTCCTGATGCTGTTGTTGTCACTGATATAATTATCTGACCTTTACCCCAGGGTTATAGACCTTTTCTGCCAACCTCCTGAGTTTCTTGGGAAGGAAAATCATTTCATTCTAACTTTTTGTTGGCTGTGGTGCTCTAGAATTTAACTTGAGGCTTTATTTAAAGTTGTTTACAGGAGAATTAAGGTGGGTTTAGGTGAGTTTTTCTGTGTATTATGCCATCTTGGCTCTCCCTCCACTATCAAAATATGCAATATTAAGCTTCATTTTATTGTTTATTTTTTTCTGGAAAGTTCCTTGAATGCAGGGACTGTAATTTTTTTTCTTTTTATTCCATGTTATAGCTTCATGCCTGACTCATAGTAAGGACTTAATTAGTGCTTATTGGTTAATTACCTAAGGTCTTCTTAATAAATAATAAAGAGATCTAATTAAATTTAATTTCACATAGTGTCTATACTATTTTAGTCCCTCATCATCTGCTTGATGTTCTTATAAGGCTTCTATAAGCAATTCAGAAGTACTCAGAGCCTAAAGGAATTGCAACCAGTTACTTTAATCAAAATATATAGTCAACCTTGAAAAACACGGAAGCTTCTTGTGGGCCACTTTTACAAGAAGCTTCTGTGGGTGAGGTTTTGTGAAGCCTGCTGTTCAGTTCATATAGGGGTTTTTCTATACTCATTGCTCAAAGGACTCTAGGGTGGTATTAGGGGAAGAATTGTGTAAAGTGGAAATTGAGGGGATCTTTAAAATTTCAAGGTACACCCTCTTTAACCACTATTAAAAATATGACCTGGGAAAACCATCACTTTAATATAATGCTTTATTGAGAGAGAGAGAAATGTGGGGCACTATCCTAAGCCATTGACTTAAGACAAATGCCACAAAATTCATAGAAAAATCCCTTATTTATAGGAGTATCCTGATACAATCAAACCTCCCTGAAGGAATTATAATGTTTTTTCAATAGTTGGAGTCAGAATGTTGAATAGTTTTACAATTGACACATTTAAGCTAATTAACATCTTTGAGAAATTGGAGAATAGTTTTACAGTGAGTACATTCAAGCATTTTAATGTATTAAAGAAATGGTGAGGGAATTGGAGACCGATATATAGAGAAGAGTTATGTACCTGATTATCTGGGAGGAGCTGATGTGAGGATCAGTCCAGCCATTGGGCTGGACCTCCTGGAAGAAGCTTCAGATACAATAGGAGAGACTTCTAAGATAAAATGATATTCAAGATTGGCCCCTAAGATTTGATCATGGGAATTTCAGGGTCTTAGAACAGTCCATCCTGAGAATCCTGCCTCAGACAAATTCCCAAACAAACTCAAAAGAATCAGTTCAAAAAACTTTGTCCTACAGGGGAAAGGGTCTAGAGTAATCTTGTCTTGAAGGGAACTTGAAGAGAATGAATTCAGGAGAGTGGGGAACACTGGTTTTTACTAACTTTTTGGAGATATTGATAACTCTAACAAACACTAATTTCTTACTCCATACAGGGTGAAGTAAGCTCAAACTACCTAGATTCTTTGTCATAGCATCTTCACTCAAAATTGTCCATATTAGTACTGGGAGACAACTCATTCTGCTTAAATTCTAACCCACAGCCTAGCTCAAAACACTTGGGCTATTGCACTAGACTCCTATTAGTTTCCTAGCTTTCAGTCTATCTTGTTTCTTGTCGTTATTCCACATAACTGACAAATTGGAATTAAAATAAAATCTCTTGACTTCCTTTTTAGAATCAATACTGTGTAATGGTTCCAAGGCAGAAGAAGAGTAAGGGCTAAGTAATGGGGATTGTGACTTGCCCAGGGTCTGAAGTGTCTGAAGCTAGATTTGAACCCAGTACTTCCTGTCTCTAGACCTCACTCTAAATCTAGTGAACCACCCTAGTTATTCCTAGTAAATTGTCATTCTTTTTTTTTTTTTTTTAACCCTTGTACTTCGGTGTATTGTCTCATAGGTGGAAGAGTGGTAAGGGTGGGCAATGGGGGTCAAGTGACTTGCCCAGGGTCACACAGCTGGGAAGTGGCTGAGGCCGGGTTTGAACCTAGGACCTCCTGTCTCTAGGCCTGACTCTCACTCCACTGAGCTACCCAGCTGCCCCCTAAATTGTCATTCTTAATAGACTTTATCATGTCTTTCACTCCCTCACTCAGAAAATCTTCACTGGGTTTCTCCGCTTTGAAATTAATTTTTATTTATAAGTAAATAGAATCTAAGGAGTATGGAATGAAAGCTAGAAGGGACCTAAATTAAACCTCTCTTTAGTCCAGTGTTCTCATTTTTCAGGTGACAAAATGGATGCTTAGAGAAGTTAAATGACCTTATGTCACACAAGTAGTACTGTCAGTAGCAAGATTTGAATTGAGGATATTTTGAAAATTCCTATTCTCTATGTTTTAGTTATGCATGCCACAATAACATGTACGGTCTCTCCTATTTCCAAATCCAGTATCCTTGAAGCTGTCCAAGTGCTTTCCTTAGCTGATCTGAGCTATTGGTGTATTGTACAAGAGGTCCCCAGAATCTGGCTTTTCAATGAACTTTTGCAGATGTTGCTCATATCAGTTAGGAAAGAGGCAATCCTTGGAAGATCTCCAATGATCAGTCTTACTGAATGCAAGAATAAATATAGAAAGTGTTAAAATTGGGCACTGAGAATGACTTTTGATACAGTAATCCTATTATAATTCACTTTTCTTAGGAATAACAGAACATCATTTAAAAAGCACAATGTGAACAGAGTTCAGATTAAGGCACTGTTAATATTAAAATAGCAAAGAATATCAATGAGTCAGAATACTCAAATATTAAAAGTATATTACTGGGGCAGCTGGGTAGCTCAGTGGATTGAGAGTCAGACCTAGAGACGGGATGTCGTAGGTTCAAATCTGGCCTCAGACACTTCCAAGCTGTGTGACCCTGGGCAAGTCACTTGACCCCCATTGCCCACCCTTATCACTCTTCCACCTAGGAGCCAATACACAGAAGTTAAGGGTTTAAAAAAAAATTTAAAAAAAAAAGTATATTACCATGTTATCAGCCTTTTGTAATAGAGATAGTAAGCCCACTGCTGTTTTTTGAACAAGAATATATCAATTGGTTGGAGAATGGCTAAATAAATTGTCAGATATGAATGTAATAGGATATTGCTTTCTAACAAAAATGATTATGAGAAATTCAATAGAGCATAGGAAGTTATGGATTTATAACAGTAAAATAGACAGCAGCAGGGAAATATTAAATTGAAGAAAAGGTAACTATTTTGCTTGAGATTTCATGATTCTTCATTCTCTTAAGTCTTCAATTTCCATATCCTGCCTATTCAGTCTACCTTTTTTGACTTAGATTCTGCTTTATGTCACCCCTCGATTTATGTTTCTTGAAGTTAGGATTTGTTCCAAATGATCACCCATAATTTTATATATATTTTTAATTTGGATAACAGGCCTTACCTGTTTTTGAATTTTACCTCATGAGAATCTGCTTTTTCATCTGTTCTGATTCTTTCCCTGTTGCCTCTCTGTAAGATTAATTTTAATATCCAATAACTTCAAGTATTATATTTTATAAAGTATATTGATAATCACTTGAAGTAAGAGAAATAAAAGAAACAAAACTAAAACCTGATTAAAAAACACCTGAGTCAAATTCTCCTGCCTCTCACCTTGCCCCACCTCAACAGCTGTGGTTCTGGGGTAGAGCAAGAGGGTGGAGCTACACTAAATTTATATCTTCCCTATATTACCACATAACGTGAGAAAGAACACTGAATACTGGTAGAGAGAGTCTTGGGGTTCAGAACTCTAATTATACAATTAAATCTGTGATTCCATTGGGAACCAACCATGTAGAAATCTCCCAGATTTACATGTCTAGTTTCCCCATTGAATCAGTACACATAACCAACTTATATCTCTAAGGATCTTTAACTAGAGTTACATACAATATTGCATTTTCTAGGGGGAAATTACAATAATTTGGGGATAAGAGGGAAATAAAAGAGAAAGAGAAGAAAACCAATGTTAGATGCATTGACAAAAAGACAGTATGTGGGTAGTCCCCTTTGGCATAAGAGTTTACATTCAAAATAAATGCATTAAACTACACATAATTCAATTTCACTACATCCCAAAGTTCATTTTGGATCTTTTCGTGCAGTGTGTGGTTTCTGTAGGTATCTCCGTGGTGCCTTCTCCAAGCAGTTCACTTTCTTGATTCGGGAAGATAGCAAGTTTCTTATCCTAAAATTACTCTCAAATAAGAAAAAATGTTATAAATCTAGAATTTTATGACAATAATAGAACCCCCCCCACCCCCGTGGAGGATGTTTACCAACACATGGGTCACCCAGAGATAGATGCCTGAGGTATGAGGTACATGAATCAATTTTCAAAAGAAAATAAAAAACATAAAAATAAAAAAAACAAATAAAAGAGAAAAAAGCAATTTTTGGATGAAACATGAAACATCAAAGTCTCATGTGAGAAGAACAAACCTATAACATGTCCTTGAATCAATGCCAGATTAAAGTGATTTATGTCCCCCAAGCCTGTAGTAGCAGTTATGCACTTACCCATTGGCAGCCAGGCCTACAGAAAATTGCCATAGCACAAGAGAAAGAAAAGTGAAATATGTAGGATGAAAAGGTTTGTAGACTTGTTGGCATAACACTGAATGAATAGGCTTTATAGGCCTGTATGGGCCTGAGTGTCAGCTTATGTAGGCCCAAAAGGCTATCTGACTATTTGACAACTTGGTAAAAACTGTAACTGAGGTTTATTTATATCTGGCAAAAGAGGGAGGGACAAGGACCTGGAATAAGGATTCCCTAAGCTTAAAATATATATGCTCTATCCCACTCCTATGGGCTCCTCATGGGACCATCTTCAAAGTATTCAGGTTACTTAAATCTATACTCACTGTCTGAAATTCCCACACTATTTAATTTCTCCTGACCTATTGGTTCTCCAAATTACTGGTAGACACAGTAGAAGTTCTTCAGAGTAGAAAGAGTTTGAATTCTTGATGAGCTCAGCCTCTTAAGCAGAGGCTCAAGGTAGCTACAAGCCTTTACCTCACAGACAGGTTTCATTGGGTACTAGCAGTTCTCTCACATATAGCAGTCAGGAAAATCTCAGGAACCAGGAACTTAAAAGAACACAGGGAGATGGAAATTGGAGACAGGAATGTACAGGATTTCTGGATATTCAGATAGCTGGACCACAGGAACCTTCAGCTCTCAGGGACAGGTAAGTAAACCTCCCTTAGGCAAAGACAGATAAGCTCACAGGAAGTTTTCTCTCTGCTCCTCCTGAAGAACAGAAACAATGGATCTCAACTGTCTCCCTATGCCACCTTTTAAGATGTCCCTGAATTTCAGAATGGGTTCTAAAAAGTTCTGTGCATGTGACCAGTTTCTGATTTCAAAACCCATCTGTTTACAAACTCATTTCCTTCTTTCTTTATCTCTCTCTCAAAAGAGACTAGATTTTGAAGCAGGTGGGAAATAACACTCCCTAGTCTGATTTTACCTTTGCTCTCAAGGATAGGGGAGCCAAAGTGGCAGTCAAACTAAGGTACTTGGTAGAAGTCTGAATCTGGCATGAGGAAATCCTATATTTGATGTCCAACAGCCACTTACTTGATCCCCCAAAATACATTCAAGTCCAATGTCTTTGCACAGAATCTCATCAATCCCACCGGATTAGTTGATCTTCTTGACCTTGTGCTCCTAAGCACTGTGCAGGTTAACTTTGTGCTCCTTGACACTTTGAAGTGTCTCTTTTGTGATCCCTTCTCCTGGAATCAGATAAAATCATTAATTGAAGTCCCAAAGTATTTAATAATCAATGACAGGTTTCCATAGTCTAAAGCTTTAGGGTATGCATTGAAGTTAGGGCTAATAGACATTTTTAGCTTATCCTAGTGCAAAATCAAAAAACCATCAATACTGGTAACATGTGCTTTAAATACAAAAAATGAGAGAAAAAAGAAAACTCAAATACTCTATTGTACAAAGAAGGCAAAACCATAATAAAATTAAAAATATATATATGTAGTTCAAAATCAGTGACACACTGTATTAGCCTAGGAGAGGCACAACACAGTGGTTTCTGACCCAAAAAGGAGATCCATTTTCTTTTTAACTTGGCAATGATCCACAGTGTGAGTGGACATAATTTTCACCAAGTAACAGCCTTATAAAAACATAGTAATAAAATAGCTAATGTACATTCAAAGTACCAAAATCTCCCACATCATTAGAGCAAATTTAATGACAATAGCAAACATTTGCTATCATTATGATTCACATGCTACTTGCTGTGTATATATACTTGTCACAAGTTCTTCAGATCTAGCCTCTTTCGAAATTTGTGAAGATATTTCTAATAAAGGCTATTACTGCCACCATTCCAAAATGTGGCAGGAGAAACCAGAATAAAAAACCTCTGTACTGCAGATGAAAACCTATTTGATTTAAAATGTCACCAAGAATCTAGGTTATTCTGGTGGAAGGATAGAGGAAGGTGAAGAGTTACAAATATAAAAACACATGTAGGGGTTACAAAATCCCTTGGGAAAACCTTCTTACCTCCGAGATGAGATTATAACCCATCACAGGGTAACCAAACTCCTTGGGAAACCTCCCTCCTCTGGTATGAGACCATAATAGCTGTAAAAGGCTTGTCTTTATATGTCCCATCCATTTCAATGTGTAGGTGAGGACTACAATAATGAAAATCACTCATCTGTTATATTTTTAATAAATGCCAAGGTAGGGAATACAACAGTGCTATTGCACTTCACTCAACTACTAAATGGACCTTTACCTCTTGTTACAAACAATTCAAAGGTAGGCAAATGATTTGTCAGAGGTAGTAGTGCTACTAGATATCTGAAAATCACTTCTGAATACCTCTTAAAATCAATTGAGATTTTTAGCTCATTAAATAAATTCTTCAAAGGTTTTGTACAGGTTGTAACCAGTTTGATGGAGTTTATGCATCATCATCTATGTGACAATTAACAAAGGCAAAAAGGAATAAAAGGCTATTTAGGCAACATGTAACCTTGATGGATCTGGTGACAAACCTAGCATCCATAAGGACCTATATGGTTTTTGCCACAGAAAAGAGTTTGTCCAAGTTGTTTATGGACTTTTGGAGTTCTTTTCTCCAATTCTGATAGCTGTGTTAGAGAAACTTCACTATTTTGAGGGGAACAAACTGAAACATTTAACATCAATGAGGCAATGGAGTCTGAAAAGGCTTAAAATTTACCTCCAGACTCTTTGAGGTTCCTTCCCCTCCCCAGTATCATATCCATCTAGATTCCTTTGGTCACACTTCTGGGGTTCCCCATACAGATACTGAGCATAATGTGGATGAACCCCATATTGTATGTGTTACAGAGACTGAGCAGGCCAGAATGGCAAGGGGACATAGGGAGATGAATTTCTCCTCTGCATCTCAAGATTATTCAAGCTATGCAGTGAATTTAGTCTGTACCTATAAATGGTAGTAAGAAAAGACATCCTAAAGAGGTAATGTCTTTCTTAGAGTGGGCCATGCTTGCAATTCTACTTCCTTTCCATAGGTGGTGCTAGCCTAGTGTTTACTGTTTAGGTGTAAAGTGAAGAAGTTTGGAAGAAGTAATCTCTTTCCCCTCCCCCCAGGGGTAAAAACCGTGGACCCATGGGAAGGACATTTATACCTCACCCTCTGCACAGGTATTTCTAAATGCCTCTTAAACCCTTGGACAATCAGGTATGGACTGAAGTAGCTTGTGGATAGCAGGAGAGGTTGGAAGTGGCTTATCTGTTTCCACCAGAAGTCTCAGGGTGGGATGGCCAGCTAAAAATGGAAAGAAAAAAAAACAGCCCAGAGAAAAGCAGCTCATCAGCAGGAGCAAAATTTATCTGTTCCCTATCCTTCACTTGAAGCATTTCTTAAAAAAATTTAAAGATTCAATTCCTTCATGGCTCAGCAAAAATGTAAGATTAAAATTAATATCCAAAAATTTCAAGTATTTTATTTTACAAACTTTATTAATTCTACTTCAAGTAGAAGAAATAGAAGGAACAAAAGTAAAACCGGAGTAAAAAACACCTGAATCAAATTCTCCTGCTTCTCACCTCACCCCACCTCCACAACCTTTTTTCGAGGCAGAGAGAGAGGATGGAGGTACACAAAACTTATATCCTCCCTATGTTAGCATGTAACATGATAAGGAACATGGAAAACTACAAGAGAGAGTCTTGGGAATCAAAATTCTAATTATACATCTCCAATTACTTTTGTCTAAGAATAGAAGTTCATTAGAACTAATTAGATGCCTTATATTGAATAACTTTTTACCTCTTTTTTAAATTGCTTCATTAGTAGATTGAGATACAGATAGTGGTTCCTAAAGTGATAATTATGGTTAAATATCAGATACTTAAATATTGACATACTTCCTCTTTTTTATGTAGAATACACTTGATGTTTCAATGTCATACAGTTTTTTGTGTTGTAATGACACTAATGTGTATCATCAAGCTAGGCTGATATAATATTAAGAATAATGGTTTGAGGGGTTCAATAGAAACTCACCAAATAGGATACTGCTATAGCATGATAATTACAATGTAGGTTTTGAATGCAGTAACAGGACTATTTTGTATTCCTTATTAATATATTGTTTAATTTTCTTTACTTTCACTTATCCTTCTTTTTCTTATATTAGAATTTATTTCCTGATGTTATCTGATAGACTTTGGGTCTTAAATATTGGTGTTTATAATAGTTCTTCATCTTGTCAGAAGGCTTTTTGGTCTCATTGTTATGGTTCTTTTTCTACAGACTGGAGAGTTCTCAGCTCGCTTCCTTTTGAAGTTACCAGTGGATTTCAGCAATATTCCCACGTATCTTCTCAAGGTAAGAGAAAAAATGACAATTGATATTTACTTTACAAATGATGTATCTTGTTAACCATTTAACCTGAAATTTTGGGTAGCTAGAATATACTCAAAATGGTAAATAATGCTTATTGCCCATTTAATTTCTTTGTAATTTAAAAATTCTGATAACCCTTAAAAGTTACTTGGAAATTAATTTTCTCTTAAGAAAAGCATGACAAAGAAAAATTAAGTTTAGAAATAAAACATGTCAAAATCTTATTTATAAATTTTTGAAAGTTTCATATTGCTTTAAGTAGAATTTCATATACAATATTATAAGCTAATATATATCTCTTATTTTCATTAGTACTTAGTTTTAAGAAGCTGGTAAGTCATAAAAGACTGAAAATAGGAATTAAGGTTTCCCTAGTAAGTTGGTTGGGTAGAAAGATAAGATTTAAATATGAATTATGACTTAGTGTTCATTTGATATAAAGAGAGATGTGCTTCACATTTTCTCCTCATTTTTCTTTTAAAAAAATCTTTTAGTGTTATCCATTCATTTTATATTCACTTCTAAATATTTTTCTCTTTACCCTATCCATTAAGCCTTGTAAAAAAATTCTAAAAGAAAGGAAAAGAATACACAATTTGGCCAAAAACGTAAAACAAGTACATATTTCACGTTGGCTATAAATACAATTTTCCACATTCATTGCTCCTCTGTTCTACAATGTTGTCTTCCTTGTCTTAAAGAGAAAAAAAATTAACTTCAATAACTCTCTTCCAAGTTTTTAATTTCATTAAAATCCTAGTCCTTTGTTTTATCCTGGTGTAAAAAGGACTCTAGGTTACTTTTGAGAATGGAGTTTTATATTTTGTTTTGATGTAAAAATGACATCTAGAAAAGCAATTTCTTTTCCCCTCTTTCTTTATATTAATTCCACACTTAAAAAAAAGAAAACTATTGATGATGTTTGTAAGATGTTAAGATCCAGGGATTTCTAGACTTTCCATACCTAGATGGACCAGTGAAACAAAAAAAAATGCATGATAAAGAAGAGTGATATAAAAAAATTAAAGTGAAATATCTATGAACACTTATGAGTATCTTTATACTGTTGAAGTCTATATGAAAATAGTGCCAGAATCTGTAAAAGTTTTATACATGGGTGGAGCCAATATGGCAGCTTAGTATCAGGGAAAGCTGAAACTGTTCTGACAATTCTTCCAACCAGTCTTTTAAAAGTTCCTCAAAATGACAGGAGTCAAAAATTGACAGCAAGAAAGAGTGAGGGGGCTTTCCCACTGAATACAACTTGAAAGATAGAAAAAGAGTTGATTTTCACAGGACAGGGGGGAATTAGAAGCAAAATTACACAAAGAGGATTGCTGGCTGACTAGTCCTCTCCACTCCCCCCTGCCTACTGCTCCAGATTCTATGTCTGGACAAAAGGAATACTCCAACAAAATAGCATTTCGGGCCCACCACTTGAAGTCTCAGGCCCTTGCACCATTCCGTCAAGAGGCCCTTTCACTCCTTAGGTGCAGTGCTTAAGACCTACATTCAGGGCAAAATAGCTCACAGTACTAATCCCTATAAGCCAGCAGAAGAAATAGAATCAGCAAGAAGATTTCAGAATTCCCAATTCAAAGGTTGGGAAAATGAGTCAATGGTCGAAGAAACATTTATCCTCCAAAAATGTTTATGGTGACAAATAGCAAAACACAGAACAAACAGAGGATGGTGAGATTGAAGCATCCACATGTAAAACTTAAAAAAAAACTAACCAAAAACAATGGGAATTGGTTTCAAGTTTTGGAAGAACTCAAAAAGGAATTCAAAAAGCAAATAAGAGTAATAGAAAAAAGAATATAACAGCTTAAAAAGCAAAATTGCTCAGTTGGAAAAAGAGGCAAAAAAAAATCTAGTGATGAAAAGTGTCATGAAAACTAGAATGAACCCGATGGAAAAGGAAAATCAAAGGTCATGTTAGAAATTCAGTATTTAAAAAATTGTGCAAATAGCTAACAATGTCACAAGACATCAAGAAACAATAAAACAAAATCAAAAGAATGAAAAAATAGAAGGAAATAAGAAATATCTCAATGAAAAGAAAACTAACCTGGAAAATAAATCCAGGAGAGACAATTTAAGAATTATTGGACTTCCTGAAAGTCATGATAAAAATAAAAGCTTAGACATCATATTACAAGAAATTTTCCAAGAAAACTTCCCTGATAGTCTTTAAGAAGAGGGTAAAATAAAAATTGAAAGAATCCATAGATCACTTCCTGTAATAAATCTCCAAATGACAACTCCCAGGAGTGTTATAGCCTAGTTCAAGATCTCCCAGGCCAAGGAAAAAATACTTCAAGCAGCCAGAAAAAAAAAAAAAAAGTTCAAATACAATGGAGTCCCAGTCTGGATTACACTGGATCTGGCAGCTTCCATATTGAAGTACCAGAAGACTTGCAATATGATATTTTGGAAAGCAAGGGAACTGTGTTTAGAACCTAGAATCACCTACCCATTAAAACTGACTATATTCTTTCAGGAGAAAATATAGTCATTTAATAAAATATATTTTCAAATATTCCTGAAGAAAAGGCCAAACTTAAACAGAAAATTTAATGTCTAAGGCAAAATACAAGACTAGCATGAAAATGGAAAATAGAAAGAGAAAAAATGTAAGGGCTTCAAAAAGGTCAAATTGTTTATATTCCTATATGTAAAGATGATATCTATAACTTAAAAATTGTTTTTATCATAGTTGTTAGGAGAAGTATGAGGTTTTTAGAAGAGAAAGGTGTTTAGGATGATATGTTTAAAAATCTAGAGCTAAAAAAGGGGATTCTGTACTAAGAGAAACAAGAAGAGAGAAGTAAAATGGAGTAAATTATATCACATAAAGAAGTGTGGGAGGGAAACTATTATAGTGGAGGGGATGTTTAAGGTGGTTATGGGTAATACTTAAACCTTTCTTTTATTGAAATTGATTCAGAGAGGGAAGAACAGCCAGATTCAATTGAGAAGTAGAAAAGAAATAAAAATGCGGGTGGTAGGAAGGGCAATAATATAAGTGAGGGAAAGGTTTGAGGAGTGTTGACTAAAAGACCCTATAGAGAAGTAGGAGGGGAATAAGAAGGGTGGTGGTGGGAAGGGGAGTAATATAAGGGAGGGGGAATTGGGGCAGGGACTAAAAGCAAAACATTGGTGTGGTGAGTAAGAGTGGAAGGAGAAAGGACAGGATTAAAATAGGAAATCAAGATTGAGGGGAATACACAGATGGTAATCATATCTGTGAATGTAAATGGGATGAACTCGCCCCTAAAATGGAAGCATATAGCAGAGAGGATTATAAACCATAATTCTACCATATGTTGTTTACAAGAAATACATTTGAGCCAGGTAGACACACCACAAGTAAAGGTAAGAGGTTGGAGCAGGATCTACTAGGTTTCAACTGAAACCTAAAAAGCATGAGTAGCAATGAGGATGTCAGACAAAGCTAAAGCAAAAATAGATCTCATTAAAAGACATAGGAAAGTGATTACTTCTTCACGAAAGGCAGTATAGACAATGAAGAAATATCAGTACTTGATGTATATGCACCAAATAGTATAGGAGCCAGATTTTTAAAGGAGAAAGTAAAAGAGTTTAAGGAGGATATTGATAATAAAACTATCCTACTGGTGGACCTCAACCTTCCCCTATTAGAATTAGATAAATCTAACTGAATAATTCATAAGAAAGAAACAAGGGAAGTGAATGAAATTTTAGAAAAACTAGATTCAGTAGATATCTGGAGAAAATTGAATAGTGTAAAAAGGAATGTACTTTCTTTCCAGCAGCTTATAGTATATATGTACTAGAGGGCACGAAAACTTCACAAAGAAATGCTGAAAAGCAGAAATAAGAAATGTACCTTTTTTAGATCATAATGCTAAAAATTATAATTAATAAAGGTCCATGGGGTGACAAGTAAAAATTTAATTGGAAACGAAATAATCTAAACCTTCAAAAGTATTTAATCAAAGAACAAATCATAGAAACAATCACTGATGAGAATGACATTGAAGAGACAACATATCAATATTCATGAGATATAGCCAAAGTTGTACTCAGGAGAAAGTATATATGCCTTGGTGCTTATATTAATAAAATAGAGAAAATGTAGATCAATTAATTGGACATGCAACTAAAGAAACTAGAAAAAGAAGAAATTAAAAATCCCCAGTTAAAGACTAAATTGGAAATCCTAAAGGTTAGGAGAAATTAATAAGATTGAAAGTAAAATAACTAATAAACTAGACTAGGATCTGATTCTATGAAATATAAAAGAAAGTAAAGTATTGGTTAATTTGATTTAAAAAAGAAGGGAAACTGCCAGTATTAAAAATGAAAAGGGTAATTTAATTTCTAATGAATAGGAAATTAAAGAAATTCTTAGGATCTATTTTGTCCAGTTATATGACAATAAATCTGATAATCTAGGTGAAATGGATGAATATTTATAAAAATATAAATTGCCTAGATTAACAAGAATTGAAATAGGGAAAGGACTCATTTGTACAAAAGTATTTAGAGCTGTGCTTTTTGTGGTGGCAAAGAATTTTAAAATAAAAGGATGACTCAATTGGCAATGGCTGAACAAAATGTGGTATATGATGGTGATGGAATAATATTGTGCTCTAAGGAATGTTGAGCAGGATGATTTTAGAGAGAACCAGAAGGACCTACATGAACTGATACAGAGTGTATTAAATAGAACCATGAGAACATTTTACACAGTTACTGAAATATGATATTATCTGATGTGGTAGACTTTTGCTTCTAACAGCAATACAATGATCCAGGACAATTATAAGGGACTTAAATGAATGCTATCTACCTTATTTGAATAGCAACAGAACTGTTGGAGTATAAATGCAGATGAAAACATATGATTCTTCACTTGTTTATTTGAGTGTATGATTTGGGGTTTTGCTTTTATAAGATTATTCTTTTACAAATGTGAATCATATAGAAATGTGTTTTGAGTGATATTACATATATAACCCAGATTGAATTTCTTATTAACTCTGGGAATGGGTTGATAAGAAATGAAGGAGACAACACGAATTATATAATTTTGGAAAACTTATGTGGAAATTTATTATTAAAATAAAGAAAAGAAGTTTTGAGCAGAGACAAGTTAGGGTTGGCAGTAACACTCATGTTTTAAAAGGATTTTGGTAGAGGGCTTCTTTTTTAAGTTGCTAGAACAACTTATGTAACCAGATTTAATTGCTCCTTAAATGTTAATTAAAATCTATCTTGTCTATTAATACACATATGAATAGGGAAATAGTAATTACTGATGTTTATGCCATGTCAATATAAAAAGATAACAGTATTGCCAAAATTAATTATTTAATGGTATATGAACCTAAACTCCCCAAGGATTTTGTAGATATTCATCTATTTACTTTAAATTCTCTACTTTGCTGGCATATAACTCTGTATGGTAGTTTCTGGAATTTTTTTTTTTTTGTTTCATTTATACTTGTAAATTTAGCCCCTTCATTTTTCACTTTGGCTATATGTGTTGTGTGAAGATGCAAAGCATGGAATCCCTGCAAAGGTACAGGGATAGCCTGACCCAGAATTCCAGGGGACCTCCTTGGAGAACTTTCCCATCTTTCTTTTTGTATAAAATTAATCAATATTGTAGTAATTTTGCTAGTTGTATTTATTTTTGTTTTCAGAAAACCAGCTCTTTGTTTCAATTTTGCTTTTCCTATTTCAAAATAGCTTCTTTTGTATTTATTTCAGATTTTTAAATGTACTATTTCAGCAAAATTTAAGTACAAAAAAAAATGTGTGTGATACACACACATACACACATGTATATATGAATCTATAGAGAGGAGTCAAACGTAGTCTAGAGAGGGGAGAGAAAGCATTTAGGGAAGATCAAAATTATTATTTTTTGGAATTGGGCTTTATACATGTTGATTATTTAATGAAAGAGATAGGGAAATGAGAAGATAAAGATACAGAAACACCCTTTTTTGGTTGAGCAAACTCTATATTTGTTATATTTTTAAAGCTCTGCTAATTTTAACAGAATAATTTAAAAAATGTTCTTTTTGCTGGCCTGTCCTTCCTGAGCAAATGATTTTGAAAATGGCACTTAGCTTAGATCAAAGGATTTTCCTGTGACTTACTTGATCCTGTACAGTTTTAAAATATCATTGCCAGTTTAACAAATAAGAAGTGGTTTCTCAGAGATGCTTCAAGCTAAATTTTCTTATAATTATAAAGTTTGAATAGATTTTAGATTTTTAATGATTATAATCTTTTAAATACTACCTAGTTTATATCCTTTTACAATTTATAGATTAAGGAACTGATCTTACTTTTACAAATCTGTATGAATTACTTTAATATTTTGGTTGATATTACATCATTTGACATGACATCAGTTATTATATCATTTATGTTTATGTATTTCCTCAGGGACAGAGACTATTTGTTTTTTGTCTTTTTGTTCTCAGCACCTGTGCCTTGTACAATGCTTAGATTATAAAAAGAAATTAATAGATTTTTATTGAATTGTAATTAATTAAAAAATTTTAAATATGAAATGAGGCATGGAAGTTTCTCAGTTGATAGAGTTCTGTAGCAGGAAACAGGAAAATATGAGTTCAGCTTCTGCTTCAAGACTTTTTTTAGCTATGACTCTGGGCAAATTGCAACCTTTGCTACAATTTCCTCAACTGTAAAATGAGATAATAATAGTATAATAGCAGAAAGAGCAATTGGGAAGCTGTACAAATAATCTAGAGGCGAGATATTAATGGCTTGAATGAAGATGATAGCAAAGTAGATGGAGCAAGGTCATCAGATGCAACTGTCAAGATTTGGCAATTTTGTGGATATGTGTGTATGAGAAAGTAAAGAAATGCAAGATAATTCAGAGACTATGAACTTAAGAAACTAGAAGGATGGTGCCTTGCATAGAAATATGGAAATTTGGAAGAGGGAAGGGTTTGATGAGGCCATAATGAATTATACTACTAATAATTTCTATTCAATAGATGCTAGAGATGATCATTATTTTCTTATATTTTTGTTCAGATTGTTGACATTTTTTTTATTTACCATTTTTAGACTTCAGAATTGAATGAGCATAGATGCCTGACCATTATTGATTTACTATTTGTCTTTCTTTGATTTGGTTGTCATATCCTTTAATTTATGTATTTTCTATGCTATTCAGTGAAAATATCTTCAATATTAATATTATGTCTTGTTATTGAGAAGTAGCTCAGGTATAGTTAGTGACCCATTGAGTCAGGAAGACTAGTTATGACTTATGCTGGTTTGGTGATTCAGGATTGAGATTAAGATTAGCAAGAGTAGGATGGGGGAAGTGTAGATGGGAGAGGGGGAAAGTGATAGGGAGAGGGAGATTGATTATTAATCACTGTAAAACACTTTTTGTTACTAATCTATTGTTATCATTAATTTATTGATTGCCATGTTCCAGGTCAAGTTTCCTTGCCTCTGACTTTTTGTATACTAGATTTTGAATCAGAAGTACAAACTTTACACTTTCCTTGGTTCATTTAAGTCTGTCATGAATTTAATACCTTTCATGAAAAACTTAGTATAGTCCGCCTTGGGAAGAGCCTTAGGAAAAGCTAGGCTAAGAGCTGTGTCAATGACCTTAGCATATCTACTATCATACTAGTGTTCAAGTTCTTCTTGATATATGTTGGACTCTTTGATCCTGTTCACATCATTTAATCTCTCTGATTATGTGCTGATGTATATTGTGGCAGGAACTTTTCTAGTGGTAGATGTTATAAAAGAATGAAATCACAAGTCTAGTTTTTAAAACTACGTGTCATTTATGGTGCTTTTTACATAATATACATATATATTTATATAGTTCTCATTTCTATTTACTATGTATATATTTTAAATATTGCCATGGTCAGTATTATAGCACTCATTTTATCTTCTGCTGAGGCCTAATAATAAATTTTTGTTTTTTTCCCCTCTGTTCTCCATTTTTTGGATTTTCTAAAATTTTGATAGTAAATATATTACATGTGCTTCTGATTTTTTTTTGCTTCATATTTTCATTTTAGTATAGAATTTTCATGTTTCTTTTAATTCTTTTTTAAGGGATCTTCATTTATACAGCCATTCATCTATTTATTTACTTTATAGAATCCATATTTATGGTAAGTTTTCCTGTCTTCTACACCAGCATTATCAAGCTCATATAATCCTCAAATAAACTAAAATAATGTGGACCACATAATGACTTAGAAAATCTCAAATTAATATTATCTATTACAGTGGTTCCCAAACTTTTTTGGCCTACCGCCCCCTTTCCAGAAAAAATATTACTTAGTGACCCCTGTCACATACTATCACTGCCCACTTACAGTTATTCACCTCCCCCAAATGCACTTGTGGCCATCACTGCCCCACTGGATTGCTGTAGCACCCACCAGGGGGCAGTGGCGCCCACTTTGGGAATCACTGATCTATTGCATTATATTTTTATTTTGTTAAGCATTTCTCAGTTACATTTCAATTTGGTTTGGCTGCCCACAGTGAATTTGATACCTCTGTGCTAGACTATGTAGAATAGTGGGTCTTGGAAGGATGGTGCTTTTTTGACTGTGATGTACTGTGGAAAGATAGACTATTGTAAGGAATTAAATTAAAGGTTTGACTAAAATATGTGAGAATTCTAAAATAATATGGTGGTTGCCAATTTAAAGTATTATAGCTCAAGTCAAAATGACTTTTAATAGCTTTTATTTACAAAAGGGTGGAAAGAGTAGAAGTAGAGAAATACAAAAAAGAAGGTAGAGAAGATGACTACCCTATCATACTAAATATTGCTTCAGTGCTCTACACTCAGCCTGGAAGAGCTTATTAACCCTCAACTGGAGGATCCAGGGATCCACCCACATGGTTTCTTCCAAGAAGGAAAGGCCTCTCTGAAACTAATCTCTCGCCAGAGAGACACCAGGAAAGGAAGACCAGCTACTCACTCACCCAAGAGACAGTCCAAGTCCCAAGATACCTCCAAAGATGACTACAGAAGACAACCTCCCAAAGACTATCTCCAGAAGACTGCTTGCAGAAGACTCTCCTCAGCTTAAGAAGTTCTGGGCTTTTATAATGACTTCTTGTCCCTTCCCCTCTTCACAGGGGTCAATCACAGCTTCCAAATTGCCTAGCACTGCCCAGGGGGGCAGTGTCTGTGGGAATCCACTTTTCACCTCTGAAGGTGTTAACTCTTTATCATAGGTCTCTGAAGGTGTCAGCCTTTTATCATGGACTTCTGAAGGTATCAACTTTTAGCATAGGATTCACAAGATTCTGACTGGTTGAGTTATTACCCACTTTAGCAAATGACTTGCAAGAACACTCTTACTTAGTGTTAAGTAGGGGTGCTTTGAGTTCTGGAGTTATCACTCATGTTAGCAAGTGACTTGTGAATTTTCTTCTTCAAGTAAGTGACTTTAAGTAAGTAAGTAAGAATTCTCTTACTTGATGGCTGACAAAGTATTAACTCAAAATAGATAACAGAGAAAAAAGAATTCCCTTTCACACTAGTCAATGAATAAACATTTTAAAAATATCTCCTTCCTGGGGATGGAAAAAGACTTGGTACCCACAAACAAATATGTACAACTATATTGCATATGGAATAGATGGGAAATACTTAAGAGAGACAAGTCAGAATTAAAAGGAATTGGAAATGGCTTTTTATAAAAGATGAGATTGTAGATGGTGTTTAATGGAATCCAAAGAATCCAGTAGAGGGAGATGAGAGAGAGCATTCAAGGAATGGAGGACAGTGATAGAAAATGTTCAACAGATGGAATGTCTTGCTGTGGGTGTAAGGAGTTCAACAAAGTGAGGAGAATATTTTACCGAAACTTTAATTTGAGAAAAAAGTACAGACAGAACACTAGAAAAGAAGAGAGAGAGTATTAATCTTATACCCTATAAATATAACTAAAATTCCTAATACTACCTAAAATTTCCTAAAACTATCTTTAACTGTCTTCTCGGGACAGTTTCTTCTTCCAGGCATACCAGGCTTTCTAACCTACTCTATCTATAAATTATTCACTAACTACCTAACTTCCTAAAATAATAGGTAGGTACCACTCATTCACTCCTTCAATCAGTTTTCTCTAGCAGCCCAACTGTCAATAGCCAACTTCCGGCAGATCCTTGCCTTAGAAATAGACCTCCTCCTCTCTAAAGATCCCAGAGGCAAAAGACCCTCTTCCCTTAGTGGCTGCTTCCTTTATCTCCTCATCGACCAACCGTCCCTCCTAAATTCCTGTCAAAGGACCGTCCTGATCTCCCTGGTAATAGAATCTTCAGCTCTGGCTCACTGACTCCTGTCAGTTCTGATCTACTTAGAAATCCTGCTCTCTAGCCTCTTAAGGAGACAGAGGAAGAGATTAAGAAAATCCTCTTAACATATCCCCTCTGAGATCCTTTGGGAGACTAGTCTTCCATTGGATCTTACAAACATAACTATCTTATACCTATACTGAAAGTTGCCTAGTCAAAGTTGCCTATACTATTAATTCTTTCTAATAGAAAACTATACTAATATGAGAAACAGGGAGAAGTAAAGAAAGAAAGCAAAACAAATCTTGTTTTACAAGTCTCAGATTACAAATAATTATAGTTGCAAAATTACAAATAATTTGTTACAATCCTGACTATACAGAAATAAGAACCTAAAGATATTCATCCAAATTCAATAAATACCACTATTATATACAAAAAATATACCAGAATATTATATAAATACATAGGACAGCCAGGACATCAGTGTTACTATATTGAAGAGTATGTGGAGTGTAGGAATAAGGTACATAAGGGAAAATGATAAACTATATGGGAAACTGAAAGGTTGGATGATAGACTGTGTATCCAGATGCCCTTACTCTGTAACTTGCTCAAGCAATCTAACTGTGTTTGAACTGAAGAGAGTTGTATAACAGGTTAACTCTGGTAAAAGACTCCTTGGAGGCAGATTACAAAAAACAAACCTTATTTATTATGTTAAAGTTTAAAGAAGAATGGCTAGTCAGAGAGTTTAAAAAAAATAAAGGCTCCCTAAACTCTACCAGGAGTACTAAGCTTTTTCTCACTCCCCTTTAGGCCTCATGGCCTTTCTTCTTGCCTTGAGTAAACTCAAAACCTTCCTATCATCCTTATCCTATCTCAAATTCCCAACTACCTGATCTAGCCTACTTCTAAATATCCTTATCAATTAACTTATATGTTGCCTCCAAAGTGGGCCCTGGTGGACCAAAATTGGTTTCTGGGCCAAGAGTCTATCTTCACATGCTCAGGTTCACAAAGAGTAGGAAAGAAAGGTCTTTGCTTCTTTCTTGGGTGGTAATATCTCTCTGATCACAGCCACACATTCACTAAATGTTGATATTGGTATACCTGAATGCCTGGCACAGGGAATGCCAAGAGCTCCAGAGGAATGCCTCCTTCTCACCAAGCTCTAGTGGGTCGGAGCCTCCAGTAAAGACAATTGGCTCAAAAAAAAACAACAACAGTTTTTCCAAATCTCTTCCATCATTTGCCATTTTCTTTTTCTGTCATGTTAGTCAATCAAATATCTTTATGAGATAGTACCTCAGAATTTTTTTAAATTTGTATTTCTCTAATTGATAGTGATTTACAATATTTTTTCATCTGGCCATTTGTAAACTGAGGAATAGCTCTTATTTTTATGAATTTGTCCCAGTTCTCTATATATTTCAGAAGTAAAGCCATTATCTGTGAAACTTGTAAAATTTATTTTTTGCCGGTTTCCCATTTTCCTTCTAATTTTGCCTGGTTTAATTTTGTTTAAGCTAACCCTTTTTAATTTCATATAATCATCCATTTTAATTCCCATGATCCTCTCTTTTGTCACAAATTCTTCCCTTATCCATATATCTGATTGTTAAAATTTCTATGCTCTTCTAATTTACATATATCATTCTTTATATTTAACTAATTTCTGCATTTTGACCTTATCTTGGTGTAGAGTGTGAGATGTTGCTCTAAAAATAACTTTCTAGTTTTACCAGTGCTTTTTGTCAGACAGAAAATTCTTATCCCAAAAGCTTGTATCTATGGGCTGATAAAGTATTAGGTTATTATAGCCCTTTATTACTGTGCTTTTTGTGCTCACGTATTTTTTCACTAGTCCACTACTCTATTTGTTAGCCAGTAATTTATTGTTTTCATAATTGCTGCTTTGTAAAATAGTTTGAAATCTGGTAATGCTAGGTCACCTTCCTTGACTTTTTTCCCCACTAATTCCCAACATATCCTTGACCTTTTGACCTTCCAGATGAATGTTGTGATTATTTTTCTGACTTAATAAAATACTTTTTGTAAGTTTTGTGTGGCACTGAATAAATTAATCTAGGTAAAATTCTTATTTTTGAGAGAAATTAACATTTCTTTAGTTGTTTAGATCTCATTTCATTTGTGTGAAAACGTTGTGTAATTGTGTTCATATAGTCCCTGGTTTTGTCCAAGAAGGTAAACACCCAAGTATTTTAGAATCTGCAGTTATTTTAAATGGAATTTTTCTTTCTATCTCTTGTTGCTGCATTTTGTTGTTAATATATAGATATGCTTCCAATTTATAGGGGTTTATTTTATATCCTATAACTCTCCTAATGTTATTGTTTCAATTAGTTTTTAATTGATCGTTTATGATGGTCTAAATAAACCATCTGCAAAGAGTGATAATTTTCTTCCTTGTTACCTATTTTTATTCCTTCAATTTATTTTTCTTATTGCTATAGGTAACATTTCTGGTACTATAGTGAATGAAAATGGTGAATAATGGGCATCCTTGTTTCATCCCTGATCAGAATTACTGGGGAGGCTTCAAGTTTATTTCCATCACAGAAAATGGTTTTTGATAGTTTTGGATAGACACTACTTGCATTTTATTCCTTTACTTTCCAGTGTTTTTAAAAGAAAGAATGTTGCATTTTATCCAAAGCTTTTTCTACAACTATTGAGGTAATAATATGATTTTTGTTATTGACATGGTAAATTATGCTGTCAGGTTTTCTAATATTCAACCAGCCCTTCGTTCCTGGTATAAATTTTTCCTGGGCATAATGTATAATCATTATGATATATTGCTATAATTTCTTTATCCAATATTTTATTTAAAATTCTTGCATCAATGTTCATTAAGAAAATTTATCTATAGTTTTTTCTCTATTTTTGTTCTTCTTTTGTTCTTATTGGTTGAGGTGTCAAAACCATATTTGTATCATAAAAGGAATTTGAACTGGGATTAATTGTTTCTTAAATGCTAACTATAATAAACTTGTAAATCTGCCTTGATAGGGAGATTTTTTTCTCAGGGAGCTCATTTATGACTTGTTCAAATTATTTTTCTAAGATATGGATATTTAAATATCCTGTTTGCTCTCCTGTTAATCTGGACAGTTTATATTTTTATAAATATTCATCTATTTCACTTAGTTGCTAGTTTTCCTGGCTTATAATTGGTAAAATAACTTAATAAATGCTTTAATTTCCTCATTGTGGATAGTACACTTACTCATTTAATTTTTGATACTGGCAATTTGTTTTTTTCTTTTTTTTTTAAATAAAATTTACTAATGGTTTATCTTTTATTGTTAAATATTGTTATTAAACCAGCTCCTGGTTTAATTTATTATTTTAGTGTCTTTTTACTTTCAATTTTATAAATTTCTTTTGGTTTTTAGGATTTCCAATTTGGTGTTTAGTTGGGGTTAAATTTTTTTTTTAATTTTCATGCTTAGTTCATTGATCTGTTCTATCTCCTTTTTATTGATACATGTTTTTAGAGTCAAAAATTTCTCCCAAAATACTGCTTTTGACTACATCCTATAGATTTTGCTAGCTTTTCTCATTGTTGTCATTTTCTTCTAAAAACTTATTGGTCATTTGTGTGATTTATTCTTTAACCTACTCTTACTTTAGAATTAGAATGTTATTTTTTCAATTAATTTTTTAGTCTATGCATTCATGGCCCTTTACCGAATATAATTTTTTATTATATTTTGGTCTGAAAGTGACACATTTATTATTTCTGCTTTTTTGCTTTTGGTTGTAAGGTTTTTATGGATTAATACATGGTTCCTTTTTATGAAGTTGCCGTGGAGAGTTGAGATAAAGATACACTCTTTGTGTGTGTGTGTGTGTGTGTGTCTGTCTGTCTGTCTGGGTGTCTGTGTGTGTTTCACTCTTTGAATACACTTAGATGAGAATGAGATTCAGGAGTTCTTTGATCCACCATCCCTATCATTTTCCTCTCCACTGTACATGCACTTCCTTGCATACCTGTTTAATGTGACATAATTTCTCCCTTTCTTCCTTTCCCTTTCCCCTTATGTCAGGACATCCTCTTTTCTTGACTATTTTTTAAAAAAAATATCAACCCAACATAATCTCACTCTTGGACCCTTTTGACCAAGTAAAACACTTCTAAATTCCCTAATAATGATAAATGTCTTAGAAGTTAAATATCATCTCCCAATATAGAAAAATAAGCATTTTAAATTTTGTGTCACTTATGATTTTGTATTTCATGTTTGCTTTATATGCTTTCTCTTTTACTCTTATTTTTGAAAGTCAGATTTTCTATTCAGCTCATGATTTTTAATCAGGAATTCTTCAAAGTCCTCCTTTTCACTAAATGTCCTTGAAGAATAATACTCTATTTAGTTAGATAGATTATTTGTGATTGTAATCCCAGCTCTTTTGCCTTTTGGTTTATCATATTCATTATCATACTCTGATCAAGTAAAGTGGAAGCTACTAAATCTTATGTGATCCTAACTATGGTTCCATAATAGTTAAAAAATGTGTTTTTTTTTTCCAGCTGCTTGAAGTAATTTTTTTTTTTAGACCTGGGAGTTCTGGAATTTGGCTATAATATTGATTGCTATTTTCTATTTGGGATCTTTTTAAGGAGGAGATGATTGATGATTTCTTTCAATTTTTATTTTTCTCTCTGGATCTACAATGTAAGGGCAATTTTCCTGTATTAATAATATGATGTCTATATTTCTGTTTTTGTTTATTTCTTTCTAGAGTCCAAAAGTTCTTTGTTTTTTTTTAAACTTATGCCTTCTGTCTTAAAATTAAAACTAAATATTGGTTCCAAGTCAAAAGAGCAGTAAAGACTACTCAATTCACACAGCTAGAAAGTGTCTGAGGCCAGATTTAAACTCAGGATGCAGTTCTAGACCTGGCTCCATATCCATTCATCCACCTAGCCTCCATCCTATTCCAATAATTTTAAAATTATTGCTTTTAATTTCTTTTCCAGTCCAGTTCTTTTTCTAATGAGATATATCACATCTTCCTCTTTTTAAAAATTCTTCTGATTTGTGTTATTGTTTCTTGATATTTTAGGGAGTCATTAGCTTCTACTTGATAATTTAAAATTTTAAGGAACCATTTTCTTCAGCAAACTTTAGTACCTGCTTTTTTTGGGGAGGGGGGCTGTCCACTTCTCCTTTTTAAGTATATGTGTTCATCAGTGAAGTTTTCTACCTCTTTTTTTACTTGGCCAATTTTTTTAAGACTTTCATTTCTTTAGCATTTTTTGTGCCTTTCTTAAGAAGTTGTTCATTGTCTTATCGTAATTTTCATTTTTTGTTCTCATTTCTTTTTCTAATTTTTCCTCTGTCACTCTTATTTGGTTTTAAAAATTAATCTTTACCTCTTATCAGATTTCTTATTGGGTTTATATCTAATTCAAAATTTTTTTGCGCTTGTTTTTGTTTTTTTACTTTGAGCTTTGCCCATAGTCTTTTTGACATCATTATCTTCTGAGTTTGTGTCTTTATCTTCCTTGTTACCAAATAAGTTTCATGAATTTTTTTCATTATTTACTTATTTTTCTATCATATTTCATGATTTTGAACTTTATGTTAAAGTTGGGCTCTGTTCCCAGTATGTGTGGGATGGAGCAGAACCATTCGAAGCTTCAGATTTTTTTTTCAGAAGCATTTTGGGTAGTTTTGAAATTTTTGATGCTTCTAAGGTGATGTGATCTGGAGAAAGGGGTTGTCACTGTTTTCCTTCCATATCTGCATTTTAGTCCTTACCCAGGAAAGACTCCTGATCTTTTTAGATTTTAATAGGCTCCCTTTGTGAAAAACTGTAATGTTACTTCTGAGGACTACTACTCTCTTGGGATCAGAAACAATACTGACCCTTAATACTCAAGATTCTGTGGGTCTGGAAGTGATACTATTCTTCTTTGCCTTTGAACTATCACCCAGAAGTGGGTGTAGGTAATGGAGTTGCCAAGCAGCACTCAGTGCCAGTACAGAAGTCTCATATAATATTTTCTGACCAGTTGCCAGGTCCTTTTCCATCTCCTGCTTGAGTGTTCTCTTAGCTATTGTTGATTCTGTCACACTCACCTAGTCTCACCATTGCTGTTTCATCCCATTGACTGGTGGGCTCCAGGATAGCTTCTACTCCTTTCTCATAGAACTCTGCTTCCAAACTCCTAAGTTGTCTTAGATAAAATGTCCCAACCTGACCTTTTGTTGCTTCTGCCATGCCAGAATTTGATTTTAGTCATTATTTTCATGTTTATAAAAGTGGAATGTTGGAAGAGATTGACTTAGTGCTACTTTGTCCCTATATGTCCCTGCCCCAATAATTTTTAAAAGATATATTTTCACTCATTTATTTTGCATTATTTTAATTTCCCAGTATATTCTACTTTCTTACCCTAGATATCATCTCTTATTTAAAAAAAGAAAGAAAAAAAGGGAAATGTATTTTGGCCACTTTAACCAGCATATATCTAAAAAGACAACATTTTATCATTTTATGCAATGTTCCATAGTCATTCCTTCACACAAGCAAAGAAAGAGCTAGATGTCTTCATATCTCTTCTTTGTAGCCACATTTATAGATTGTAATTTCATGGCATTCTATTTTTTTTGTTTTGTTTTTGTTCGTTCTTTTTAAATTGTTGTGGGCCTTGTAAAAATTGTTTTACTGTTTCTGCTTACTTCACTTTGTTTTAGTTGATATGCATTTTTCTATGCTTCTCTTTATTCTTAACATTCATTATTTCTTTTAGAAAAGTAACATTTCATTCAGCTTGTTTTGACATTCTCCACAGGACATGAACCTTTACATCCAATACTTTGCCTAAATATGTATATATATTTATATTTATAACATTTATATATTTTAAGATATATATATATATATGTAGTAAAAAATGGGGGGCAGCTAGATATCTCAGTGGATTGAGATCCAGGCCTAGAGATAGGAGGTCCTAGGTTCAAATCCAGTCTCAAACACTTCCTAGCTGGTAATCCTGGGCTAGGTACTTAACCTCCATTGCCTAGTCCTCACCACTCTTCTCCCTTAGAACCAATATGCAGTATTGATTCTAAGGTTGAAGGTAATGGTTTATGGGGAAAAAAAGAGAAAGTAAAATCTGTTGTAATAAATATTTTGGTATGTATGAGGTTTTCCTTTTTGTCATTGACATCATTTGCATAAGTGTCTAGTAGAACAAATTTTAGGTCAAATATATTGATATTTCAGCCACGTTAGAGGTTCAATGTCATTTTATGTCTAAATGAATTACCATAAATGGGCGTTAGGTATTTTGTGTCATAAATTTTGGGATATTTTCTCTCTCATGTTCTTAGGAAGATTGAAAACCTTTATTACTTTTATTAGATAAACTGATTATTACCTCTGTATTCCACAACAATTGTCCTTAGTAGGAGTTAAATACCATCTTTCCTTATCAGGTCTCTTCTTTACGATTATTTTCCAGCTTCTATTTTTTACACAATTTAGTTAAAAAATCCCTATGAATTTTGAAGGGATATTTTTTTATGTTGAAAGCAAGAATGAGCTTTCCCAGCCCAAGAGATAGTAGTGTGATGATTAAAAATTCTGGAAAACTGGATTCCAAGTAAGAAAATGAATTTGTGAATCAGAGTAGCAATAACGAATTAATTAATTGGTTAGTGATGTCTCTTGGTGATCAGAGACAAAAACATTTGGCATTTTGAGACATTAAATTCAATCTTGGAACCTTTTTATTCAACTCTTTCTTAGAAATCTCTTAATTGGCGAATACCTAATAAGAGTTAGGCCAATAGTCTCTCAGGACCTCCCTGATTTCTCTTTGATGATGGAAAATCACATGCCCTATCCTAAGATTTAATTGTCTAGATGAAGAAATTAAGTTGTGCCTGGTTAAGAGTACCTTCTCCATTGATTCCAGTGCCCAACCAAGGTTGCTACTCCATAGACATCATTTTAACAAGTTCTTATTTACCTGAAAAGTTGGGACTCAAAAATCTCAATCTCAATCATCCCAATTTTAGAAGCTGCTCTGGGGCAGAGAATGCATGAGAATGTCAGGCTAAAGGAATGAGGAAAGAGGCCTGAAGAATACCACCCCATGTTAGAAATAATGACAATACAGAGCATTACTTAGAAACGAAAAGAATACAGCATCAGAAATAAATATTCTCACTATTGACTATTGAACTGATATTGCAGAGGCATATGTGTGTATACCTATTTGGAGTTAGAGGGTTATTCATTCATCTCAAATTACTTTTATAAAGGGTGAATCCAAGATAGTGGCTTAGTAACAGTAAAAGCTGAAACCACTCTGACATTTTTTCTAAACCAGTCTTTAAAAGTACCTCAAAACAACAAGAATCAACCCTAACAACAAGATGGAGTGAGGGGGTTCTCCTGATGAACACAACTTCAAAGTTAGGCAGAGGAAGGCGATTTTCATGGGATAAAGCAGAATTAGAAGCAAAATTACACATAGAGGAGTACTGGCTGCTCCCCCTCCCCCAACTGCTGCACCAGGTTCTGAGCCAGGGCATAAGCCAGCTTTGGGATTCTGGGATCCTGCCTACACTCATAACAGAGCATCCCACACTCCAGACACGCTCCTTTAAGTCCCAGGTGCTAGCATCAGCCTGCAGTGAGGTTGGGAAGTCCATATCACTTGGTCCTTTCATGTCTGAGTTGTAGTGAAGCCCTTATTCCTGGAGCAAAATTGCTCAGCATGCTGAGTCCTGCAAATTATCAGCAGAGGAAACAGCATTAGCAGCTTTCAGAACTCCAAGTTCACTGGTAAAAAAAAAAAAAAAAAAAAAAAAAAAAGGGCTGGAAAAATCAGCAAACAGCAAAAGAAACACCTAGCCCTAGAAAATTTTTATGGAGACAGAACAGGAACAGAGTCAATAGGACACAGTGAGATCCACACAACCACATACAAAACTTCAAAGAAAATTGGGAATTGGTCTTAGGTACTGGAAGAACTCAAATAGGAATTCAAAAATCAGTAAGACAGGTCTAAGAAAAATGGGAAGAAGAAAATAAAGTAATGCAAAAATACAATACCAGCTTTCAAAACAAAATTTGTCAACTGGAAAAAAAAGGCACAAAAATCCAGTGTAAGATGAATATATTTGAAGAGGTGCCAAAGGATGTTAGTTGGATAACAGACTTGAAGCTGGAGCCTGTCTGGACCACTCTCCTATCCCTCTTTTACTGAGAGGGTGTGAGGTATTTCTGTATAAGGTTGTGTCTATAGAGATTGAGCAAGTGACAATAGCCTGATGGGAGTTTCTATTTGGGGATAAAGATGCAAGGTCCCCAGGCATAGCAGCCTAAAGAAGCCCCCTTTTAGTCAGACCACCTTGTCAGGTCAAGGCAGCATATAGCAGTGGGGCATGACTGATGGAGCCAAGCCCCAAGCTGCCAGCTTTTCCCTCTCCCTCTGTTCCCTCTGTATCCTTTCTTAGAAGCTCTTTATCTGACTGCTTTTCAATGTTTATTATTGTTGGTATCAATATTGTAGGATGGGGGGAAGAGCAGTGGTATTAAGAGGGTCCCTGGTCTAATTCCACGTAAGGTCTTTCTTCCCTAGTCAGGCCAAATGGCGAGACTGTGAATTCACCTTCGCTTCCCTATATCTTATCCCTAAGCTAATACAGATAGGTATCTAAATCAGGGGCCTCTGAGGTGTGAGAGGTGGGGGGGGTTGTTGACCTTCTGAGGTCCTGGGGTGTCCTGGAACACTTCCTTGATGGTCTCAGGTTAAATCAGGAAAAACATAGGTTTCAGGGTGTCCAACTGTCTCCAGGAAAATCCTCTTTAGGCCTTCTCTGGATCTTGAGGTACTCAGAGTCCTTCTTTCCCCTCAGAAAACCTAGCACGAAGACTCCTCAGCGTTCTCTCCCACAATCCTTTTCTCCCCCAACCTCAACTGTTGATGTGTCACTCCTCTCTGTTTCTGAACATTTTGAGAGGCTTCAATCTTGCAATTCTGTCCTCATACCAGTGAAGAAAAGAATTGCAGGAAAAGTAGAATGGACCCATGGAAAAGAACAATCAAAAGGTCATTGAAGAAGTTCAATTTTTAAAAATTAGAATTGAGCAAATAGTAGCCAGTGACTTCACATGACATTAAGAAGCATTAAAACAAAATCAAAAGAATAAAAAAAATAGAAGAAAGTATGAAATATCTCATTGACAACTAATCTGGAAAATAGATCTATAAGAGCTAATTTAAGAATTATTGGACTATTTGAAATCATGATTTAAAAAAAAAAACACCTAGACATCATATTATAAGAAATTATCCAAGAAAATTTCCCTCATATTCTTGAACAAGAGGGTAAAATAGAAATCGAAAGAATCTATAGATTATCACCCCCTGGAATAAATTCCCATGAATGTAATAGTCAACTTCAAGAGCTCCCAGACTAAGGAGAAAATACTTCAAATAGCCAGAAAGAAACAATTCAAATATTATGGAGTCCCAATCAGGGATATACAAGATCTGGCTGCTTCTACAATGAAGGATTTGAAGACTTGTTATGTAATATTCTGGAAGGCAAGAGAACTTGTTTTACAACCAAGAGTCACCTGTCCATCGCAACTGACTATATACTTTTGGAGGAAAGTATATATTCAGCATTCCTGAAGAAAAGACTAAACATGAGCAGAAAATTTGATGTCCAATCCAAAATTCAAGAGAAGCATAAAAAGGTAAATAAGAAAGAGAAAAAATTTATGGGTCTCAGCAATTTTGCATTATTTGTATTTTGATATGGAAAGATGATATTTATAACTCTTAACTGTTATCATTATTATAGAAGTATGCGTAGACAAGATTTTGTGATAATAAGCTATTTAGAATGATATGTTAAAAAAATCTAGGGTTGACAAAGAGTATTGCACTAAGAAATGGGAAGAGAGAAGTAAAATGGAGTAAATTATATTATGTATAATTTATGTATTAATTTAGGGGAGGGAAATATTACAGTGGAGGGTAGGATGAAGGTGGTTATGGTAATACTTAAACCTTACTCTCATGGAATTTGGCTCAGAGAGGGAAGAAAAGCCAGATTCAATGGGTTATACAATCCTGTCTTACTCTATAGAGAAGTAGATGGGGAATAAGAAAGGGAGTGGTTGGAAGGGGAAGTATTATAAGGGCAGGGGGATGGGAAAATGATTAAAGCAAAACACTGGTTTGGAGGGAAAGGTTGAAAGGAGAAAGAGCAGGTATAAAAGAGCAATACAATACAGAGATGGTAATCATAACTGTGAAAGTAAATGGGATGAACATACCCAGAAATCAGAAGTAGATTGTAGAGTGGTTTCAAAACCAGAATCCTACCACATATTGTTACAAGAATCATATTTGATGTAGATGGACACACAGAGAGAAAAGGAAGGGGCTGGAGCAAAATCTTGGGCTTCAACCTGAGATTTTAAAAAAAGCAGGAGTGGCAATCATGATCTCAGACAAAGCTAAAGCAAAAATAGATCTGATTAAAAGAGACAAGGAAGGTAATTGCATCTTCATAAAAGGCAGTATAGACAATGAAGAAATATCAGTACTTAATATATATACACCAAATGATATAGCATTCAGGTTTTTAAAGGAGAAACTAAAGGAGCTTAAGGGGAAATGAACAGTAAAACTATACTAGTGGAGGCTCTCAACCTTCCCCTATCAGACCTACATAAATCTAGTCAAAAGAATACATAAGGGGGGCAGCTGGGTAGCTCAGTGGATTGAGAGCCATGCCTAGAGACTGGAGGTCCTAGGTTCAAATCTGGCCTCAGACACTTCCCAGCTGTGTGACCCTGGGCAAGTCACTTGACCCCCATTGCCTACCCTTACCACTCTTCCACCTGTAAGTCAATGCACAGAAATTAAGGGTTTAAAAAAAAAAAGAATACATAAGGGAGGAGTAAAGGAAGTGAATGAAATTTTATAAAAGTTAGTTTTAATAGATATCTGGAGAAAATTGAATTGGAATAAAAAATAATTTATCTTTGTGAAGAGTGAATCAAACTCTCTTTGTCTATCAATCAGCAACTTTTGAGTTAATCAATCAAAAACTTAAGTACCCCTACTTAGTCCTTTACTAAGTATGAGTGTTCATAAGTCACTTGTTTGAGTGGGTGACAACTCCAGAAGCCAGTTCCTCGTTTCTTTCCCACCTTGGGCAGTGCTAGGCAAATTGAAAGACTGTGATTGGTTCCTGTAAAGTGGGGGAGTGATAGGAAATGACATAAAGGAAACTGCTTTAAAAAGGCCAGCTTGAGGATTCAGTCTCTGACTCTGTGTGGGTGAGCCTGATTGGAGGAGGAGACTCTTTCCTTTGATCCTGCGTTGGTGGGTGGAGTGATTCCTTCCTTGGTTCATTGGTGGGGAGACCCTCTCTGCTTGTTGGCATTTCAGTGGGACACTCCCTTCAGTGTGAGTTCTGGTGACATTCTTGGTGGCCTTAGCCTAGTGTGCATTGAAAGTTCTTGGAGGATTCTTCAGCTTCTCCTCTTCAGGGTCTTCAGATTTCAGTTTCCTAATTAGGACTTTGGATTCTGGTGAAATTCGCTTTCAGATTTGCATTTGCAGTCTGGAGACATTAGGATTAAATTCAGGGTATTTGTAGCTAGGCAGTACTTTCTGTCTTTTTATCTACATTTTTCCACTTTCACTCTTTCTACCTCTTTGAATAAAGCTGCTAAAAGTCAATGGAAGGAATACAGGAAAATGGAAATAAGATCATAATGCAGTAAAAATTGTAATCAATAAGGATTAATGGAAAGCCAAATTACTTTAATAAAGAAGGATGATTTTGATTTCTCTAAGCAGTGTCATCCTGGAACCTAGCATTCTTGGTTTTCTGGATATTTGCAACCTTGTGGTTTACCCTGCTAGTAATCTCAAGTTCTGTCTCAGGATCAGAATTTTGAGAGATGGAAATTTCTAGATTCACCATACTTGTAAGACAAATATGAAGATTAATTGTATATTTCCTGATCTACTGTACTAGAGAACAAAGTGTAGTGCTTTTCTTTAGACAGTATATATGTGACAGGAAAGAGATTGCTTGTTTAGCTGACCAAGCTGCATTCATCTCTTCAGGAAATTCAAACCTTAGAGTGACATGAACAACTTTGAGAGTATTGAGCTAGACAGACAGTGACTTTGGGTAAATCCTTCATATTTAAAACAAAGTTCTTGTGAATTTTGTGACCTGGAGAATTCTTGCCCACAGGTGACATCTTGGGAAGTAACTATGTGGTAGTGGGAGAAGATTGTGAATTTGGAACCAGACGCAATTTATAATTGAGTAGGGAATTTAGAACTTTAAATTGCCTGGATGGTGACTGGGTGAGTCATCTCACTGTCCTGAATTTCACTTTGCTTCATGGTCCAGTGAAGGGCCAGGCTCAGTGACCTCTAAAATCCTACAACTCTGTCTATTGTTCTGTCATCTTAAGACCATTCTTATCATCCCTTTGTAGGATAATTTTTTCATTTTAGTCTTGAATGTTGTCTTGGTAAGTTCAGATTTGGATGCTTCCCTTTGAATTTATTTTAATTAATCTATTTTCAGTATTTCCTCAAAAATTCCATCAATATTTCCTGATTGATTCTCACCATTTCCAGTTTTTTCACATAGCCTTTTAATTTAAAATTTTCATTTTTTTGATTTCTCCTTCCAATTTACCAGTCTAGGTGCTTTTGTTTCCAGAAGTTTTTTATTTGTTTAGCTTCCTGGGTTTCTTTTTCTCATCCCATGTTTTTTTCTGCCATTTTATGTAATTTTGTTTTTTATTGCTTTTATTATTTTATTTATATTATTCACAGACATTTCTGTGTTTTTGAGTTATAGCATTTTTTCTGAGTTTCTATTTGTCATACTTATTTCCTTGTTTTGTCCTATATTTTTTCCATTTTTTGCTTCTTTATGTTATCCTTTTTTGGGGTGGAGTTACCTAGAGTTTTCTAATGCTGTTATTGGTATTTAGTACATTTTCTTCTATGTTGCTTTCTCTGATTTTTTTCAACTTGGAGACTTTATTTTATAGTGGGAGTTTTGGGTTTTGTTTATTGTCTTCAGTAATTTTTACAATTTTTACAATTTTGCTACTGTTTGCCATTTATTTTTGCTATGATTGATGGGAACATTGAGAAGATATACTCCTTTTATTACATAGAACTCTTTGTCCTAATACTTTTTTCGGAAAATATATTTTAGAAAAACACTTAAGTATATAGCACCATTTGAAAAATAAAAATATGAAGTTTTCTTCATTACTTTTCAGTATCTACTAATGTAGATATCATATTTGAATTGCATTTGAAAACTACTTATCTTGAGTAGGAAGAATATATTCAATGAGTGGAACTTGTTAGAATGACTTTTTTTTTCCTAGACATAATTTTTTTATTTTTAAAGGATTTCTTCTTTCATCTAGGCCCAGGACAGAATCTTACATGGTTTTTGAACAAATAAAAATATTTGTTAATGTTGGTATTAATTGAATATATGTCAGTGCAGGATGATAAATGTTTGCCAAATTAGGAGAATTTTTTTAATCAGCTAACAAAGACTCTATTAAAAAATTTCCTGAATAAAATACTAGTTTGCTGCCTCATTAAGCCTTCATTTTCAATTTCCATTTGACTAATTCTCCACACTGTACCCATGGATTATAAAGTCCAAATGAGTGTGGAGCCCAGTTATTTATATCAATTTCCCTACCTCTCATATTGTGGAAAATATACATATTAGGTCTGTGATTATTAAGCATAATTAATTTGGTTTCAGTAATAATGTTGTTCTGTTAGAATAATAAGATGTTACCTTGGCAACACTTTTGACACAGATTTACTGACTTCATCCATATGCCTCACTTAAGTCTCTATTTAGGCTCACGTAAAGACATTCAATAATATTTAAGAGCACATTATATAATCATTATAGTCCAGGAATTGCTATGATGGTTTATTTGCTTTTATTTATAAATGACATAGCTATTGAGTATAAAATGTAGTCTGATAAATTTGAGTATATCAGCCAGGAAAGAAGTTCTTTATATTTGTATTGTATTTGTGTTGGAAGTGAATTTTTCTCTCTTTCCAGTGTTGCTTTTTTAAATTTCATCTCTCAATGACCTGGAGGTCAAATATCACTGAGTAAATTCAAGTATAGAACAGCCTCAGAAAAAGGAAGTTATAAAGAACCAAGGAATCAACCAGATAGGAAACTTGATTCCACAGGCACTGCCCCTCTGGGTCACCCAGGAAAATTAAGAAACTATGATTGGTTTCCAAGATGTGATGTGTGTGAGAGTTAGTGGGTGGAGAGAAAAGCTTATAAGTTGAGACCAGAAGGAAGTCTGGGTCCTTTTTGGCCTGCATGTGGAGAAGCAGAGTGTACCTGTGGTGGAATATAGCTAGTAGCCACAATGGCTGCAACAGATTAGAAAGGTAAGTACCTCTCTACCTCTATCCTACTTTTCCTACCCTTACCTTCTGTCTTGGCTCCAAGGCAGAAGAGTGGTAAGAGCTAGGCAATGAGGGTCAAGTGACTTGCCCAGGGTCACATGGCTGGGAAGTGTCTGAGGCCAGATTTGAACTTAGGACATCCTGTCTCTATGCCTGACTCTCAATCCACTGAGCTACCCAGCTGCCCCCGATTTAATAAATTTATTAAGCTACAACAAGTCTCATAATTTTAAATATTATGTATTTGATTCTTTCCAAAATAGTTTGTGTTTCTTTCTATATTCTTGAGGGTCGAGGAAAAACAAGTGACTAAAATATAATATGCCCTAGACACTCACGATTCCATTTGGAAAATTTTACCTTTTTTTGTTTTAACATTAGGAATGCTAGTTTTGAGAAACTTAAGATAGTGAAATAAAAAGATGGGACACATCCTTTTAGTGTAGGTGTTCCTCGCTAATGTTTTATTCTAAGTTGATATGTTTAACTCTTAGAATTAAAATATCTGTATAGTAGTAGTTTGAAAATAATTCATGTCTGTTTTCAAATTCTGTTCACAACTTAGCAGTTCTTTTTAAACTGAGTGGTATAAAACAAATATTATTCCCCTTTGTGTTACAAATATGACCATATCATCTCCTACAAAATCCTCCTTTTAACATTCAAAGCTCTTCATAACCTGTTGCCTACTCTTCCTTCCCCCTTTCCAGTCTTTTTTACATCCTATATTCCCTCACATACTCTTTGACCCAGTGACACTTAATACTCTGTCTCCCAGCCCTGGCTATTATCTTTTGTGATTGTTTCCCCTGCCTAAAATCTTTCCCCTTTTCATCTCAGGCTTTTGGCTTCCCTTGCTTCCTTCAAGTCCCAACTGAAATCACACTTTCTGCAAAAGATCTTTCCAAGTTCCTCTTAATTTTAGTGCTTTTCTTCTCTAAATTATATCCTATTTATTGTGATTATAGCTGTTATATTGAATCTCTGGGAGCTTGAAGTTAATTCAATGATTGACAGATAAGTCAGTTGGATAGAATGTTCCCAGGGAGGCATGTGAAAGGCAGGAACCCTGAGCAGAAGTTCTGGGTCTTTGACCTGAGCTGAGGCTAGAGATCGGTGGATCCTGGTCTTGGAGTGAGAGGGTGCAAACAACTCTCTGCAAGCTCTTCCTGTCCTTGATATGCCGTTATCAACCTGTACTTGACCATCACCTCAGTGTCTACTGTCCCTAGATATTAGGAGTTTCATCATCTAGATATCTAGGCTTCCCAGGGCCCGGGAGGGATCCAGGAAGTGGGCAGGAGACGAAGAAGAGGGTGGAAAGGGTGGATATATCTCAACTGTTAAGGCTAAGATCTACAGAAGAAGAAGCTGAAGATTTCCCAGCAGTTTACCTACTCTGGTTTAGCCCTGGCCAGGCTGAACCAGAGGGAAGCTAACATTATTTCTTCATTTGCCAGCAGTTAGGAGTTTCATCAGTAGCAAATTAAAGTAGGGTCTCCTAAACCTCAGTCCTTTACCCTTATCCTTCTTATTAATATATAAAGTTTAAAGTACCTTCCTAAATCAGTTTCAAAGCTTGTTTTGGGAAGGGAGACAACGCAGTCAGAATATCATCGTTATCCTAGCTGAAGAGCCCAAATCAATATATCAATTAACCCCGGGTGGGACCTGAAGGATCCTGCCTGGCCAACTGTTATAAGGAGAAGTGTCATCTTATCCTCTCTGTACATCAATTCTACTACCTCAAATAGATACAAGTGACCTCCATTAATTATAACATAGCTTATTAGTACATTTTTGTTTCCTTTCAGTTTGTCCCATTAGATTGTGAACATCTTGAGGGCAGAGACTGTCTTTTGCCTTTCTTTGTGTCCCTAGCTCTTAGGAAAGATCCTGTACATGGTAGTTACTTGGGAAATGTTTATTATTTTCCAGCAGTCCAAAAGATATCACTATTTCTTGATGTATTAAATTTCAAAGGACTATTTTTTACATTATTAAATAAATGACTCGGGACTTTGGGCTCTTTTTTCTTTCCCAAAGTAGGTTTCCAATAAGTAAGGCTGCTCTATAACTTAATACTCAATATCTACTTAATTAATTTTCACTGAATTGGACTTAAACTGTAAAATGAAGTTGTTGGACAATATTCTTTCTAAGTGTTTTGGTGCCATAGGTTGACTACCTTTAAGTCTGCATTCAGTAAATAACTGAGGGTACTGATGAGGTGTGAGTAGCAAAGCTCATGCAATTTCTTTGAAGATGAATATCCCTATTTGGGGGGGATTATTTCCTCAGCCTGAGGATAGTCTGTGTAATAGGCTATAAAGGGTCTCTAGAATGAAAGTAGGACCTTAGGGGAAACTGAGTTGAGCTGACTCAAACTATTTATCTGTGATGACTGATGTGATTTTTCTTCTTCATGATGGTTTTCCCCTTTCACCTGGGTGAAGTTTCATTGTACATTGAAACTGTGTGAGATGAACTGTTGTGGTCAAGGTGGAAAGTATCATACTGTAGAAGACACTGAGTGGGAAAAGACTAGGCTCTGTGGAATGGTTTCTTCATGTCAGTAAAGAGCAAATCAGAGAGTTCTTCATAGTGGATTATTTATCAGGGATTCCCTGGGCCAGGGTGCTTCAAATTGTAGCAAATGGGAGGAGAATAAAGACTGTATTTTAGGGACTGAAAATAGAGAAGTTTGGCAATTACTCTGGTCACTCAAAAAGTCTAGAAACCTAGAAAATTTGGATTTTATCCATTAATTAGTGGGAGAGTTATCAATTCATATACAGATTACTTCAGCCAAATCTCAACTGTTCTCCTTGCTCCATACTTTCTGTCTGTCTCACATGCATTTATCATATTGATCTTTCTTAAATCCCATTTTATTCTTGTTATTTCCCTTCTCAAGAGGCCTGAGTGGCTTAATTATGTACATAATCAGGTACAGTTTCTTCTGTCTTCAAGTCCCTACTTTACCTATCTTGTCTTGTTTCCCAATATATTGTCTCCACTTTATTCAAGAGAAACTCCTTATTCTACACATAACTCACAAATTTCTTTCCCTTTCTCTTTACTAATGATGTTTTTCCTCCACAGGAGGCACTTGTTCCTTATTAGTTTCCTCATGAGTAAGGCTTAGAGAAGCTAAATGGTTCAACATGCGCAGGTTAATGTGGAAGGACTTCTGTCATTTGAAAGTATTGTAAGCCCTGGAAGACTACGTCTCCCAGGACTCTCTGCTACAACTTCCCCTGACACCTTCCTCTTCCTTTGGGGGAGGTGTTGGGGAAAGTATAAAAGAGAAAGTTTGGTGCCTTTGCTCTCTCTAGACCAGGGGTCAGCAACATATGGCTCTTTCTGCAGGAGTCATAAAGTCAAATTTTTTTCAGGCGCTGTTACAGGAGCGCGCACTGTGAGCACTGTACGGCTCTCACGAAATTACATTTTAAAAAATGTGGCGTTTATGGCTCTCATGGCCAAAAAGGTTGCCAATCCCTGCTCTAGACCCTGATCTCTGCTCTCTCTCTCTACCTAAGCGGGCTAGCTCTCTCCACCCTGGGAGCAGTACTCTCTACCCTAACCTCTTGGAGCCTTTTTCCCTTTCTTCCTACCTCCTAGTTTTCCCTATACCTTTCCCTTTCTAATTAAAATGAAACCTAGCTATTCAAACCCTAAAGTTGCTCTCTGATCATTCATTTGAGGGCTCTGGTCAATTTCCCCCTGCTGGGGCTGGGACCACTACCTTCCTCTCTCCTTCCTCCTATCATCCCTTCACTTTCACTACACAATCTTTTTAATAACTGTAAGGTCATCCAAAATCAGAGAGAGGATAAAAAATGAAGTTGGAGGGAGATATATACAAGGCTTCTCCCAATAAGTAGCATTCTAGATCTTGAGAGTGAATGAAATATTTGAAAGAGTTAAGTTTAAAAAGAGCAAAAATCCATTTTTCCCAGGATCAGGCTTGTGGGTTTACCATAAGTGGTTAAAAAGCCAGGGGAAGAAGAGGAACTAGTAAAGATGGTAAGAGTGGCCATCCTATTAGGAAGATATGAAAGGTATAAAGACAAAGGCTGATTAATTTAGGAAGGAAATTTCTTTTACTCAGTAATGTCACATGCTGTTACAAGAGTAAGATTAGAACCAAGAAAGAATCGTTTGATTTGATTAGGAGTAGTGTTGGTGAACCAAGAGAGCAATTTCAGTGAGGTGTAGAAGATTGTTGCCAAATTATAGGGTGTTATGGAGTAAGTAGATAGGGACGAAATTAGTTAGTGGGACTTTGAGAAGCTTAGTTTGTGGAATGGAATGATAATTCAAAGTGTTGGCAAAGTTAAGTGAAAATTTTTAGAACAAAGATTTGAATCTGCATGGTAACAAAATTATTATAAAGAAGTATGTGAAAGAATGTTTTTTTTTTTATTTTAGAGTTTTATGTATTTTTGTGGTTTATTTTAGCCCCTTTTATTTCTTTTGGGACATATAAAGGACCACATTTCAAGTAGCATATTAATCATGTTCTGTCATTTAGAAAATATAGTTTTAAAATATGCATGCTATTGCTTTAAACATGAATATTCAAGTGGCATGATTTTGAAAGAAATTTATAGAGGATTTTGGATATTCACTGTAATTTTCTGATTAGTTACTCCTTACTGGTTTCAGATATTGTAAACCTGTAGATTTTATTTCATTTTTGTTCTTAATATCTTTTCTTGGGAGCTGTTATTGAACCAGAAGAGAACAATTGTGTTGATTAAATAGGTTTGACTATTTCTCAATTGTACTTTTTTTTTTTTTTTTTTTAGGAATCCAAACTATGTATTGTCAAGTGAAATTTGAGAGCCTGTGTGTGTGTGTGTGTGTGTGTGTGTGTGTGTGTGTGTGTGTGCGCGCGCGTGCGCGCGCACACGCACGTGCACGAGCTCTACACATTTTCTGGAGAGAAAACTGACTCTTTTTCCACATTTGCTTTTTATTCTCAGGCTTGCTTTGTTATGTGGCAATGTACTTAGGTTGTTAAGGATTGGTTATAGTTTGTTTTTTAAGCAAGCATAAGATAAGCTTTAACATGTTGCTGTTTTTGATAAATGGATATGAATTCAAAAGTTGATCCCAAGAAGAATTCTCCTTAAACTCAGATGAAATAATGCTTCAGAATAGATCTTTCTCATTTAGTGATTTTTTTTTGCTCTTGTACAGCTTTTAGATATAAAATTCTCTTTTTAACATCCTTATGAATCTGGCTTTAGAGCAAAGTACAGTTATCTGGCACTTACATGAAAGACCCTGAAGAATTCACAGGAATCCTCCTGTTCTCATCTCATCTTAAAGGAAAATTTTTTTACTTAATCAAATAGCTGTGGGTTTGCCTTTATAAATGTCAGAATGTATGTTCTATGAATCATGAAAGTAAAATACCATATGCATCAGGGTGGATACAGCTGAATTATTGCTGATAGTATGGAGCCTGAATCTTAATTTGAGACAGTCTAATAGAAAGCAATCGTAGTGGTTTAAGTACTGACTATGTCCAGATTGATATGTGTGTCCAGGAGAGCAGGTTTAAACATTTCATCAATTGAAATGGGGACAGGATAATTGATTTCAGGTAACTAATCTAGCTCCTTTACATGTAATATACATTTCATCAACAGGGAAATCAGAGATTCCATTATCATATCCATGTATACAATATTTATATTATGCATAAATAATTTTTTCAAAATGGTATTTCATACTTTATAAAGAAAGAGGGGAAAGATATGTCTTAGAGTTGTCATATTGGCCTCCTTATATCAATGGAGAAAGGGCTATATAAGTTAATAGTTTCAGTGAGAGGGTCTATTAGCTTTTTTAATAACTTGACTTTTATTGTTCAGGATTGTTTTGTCCTGGAATTGTTTTTTCTTTTTGGAAATTATGATTTCTTTTTAAAAGTTTTGGGGGACAGCTGGGTAACTCAGTGGATTGAGATTCAGGCCTAGAGATGGGAGGTACTAAGTTCAAATTTGGCCTTAGACACTTCCTTGCTGTTTGACCCTGGGAATGTCACTCAACTCCCATTGCCTAGCTTCTACCACTCTTCTGCCTTGGAGCCAATGCACAATATTGATTATAAGACAAAAGGTAAGGTTTACTTTAAAAAAAAAAAAAAAGCTTTCGTTTATTCATTTATTTTTTAATTCACAAAAATAACCCTTAGTATCTTTCCTTTTTTCCTTCTTAGAGAGCAAACCCACATAACAAATATTATTTTTTAAAGAAAAAGAAGGGAAAAACACTAGCCAAACAAATCTGTGTACTGAAAAAGTGTGAAAATATATGTGATATACTGCTCTTGGGGAATCTTCAGCTTCTGCAGAGGAGTAGGGTGAGGCAGTCTCCTAATATTTCTTTTTGAGAGCCATGTTGTTCTTTGTAGTTTTGCACCATTCTTTTCTCTCTCTCTCTCTCTCTCTCTCTCTCTCTCTCTCTCTCTCTCTCTCTCTCTCTCTCTCCCCCCCAACCCCCGTATGTTTTGGTTCTTTTCCATTACATTGTTGTTTTCTTGATTCTATTCACTCTCCTTTAGTTCATGTGATTCTATGTTTCTCTGTATTTTTGTATTTG
>NC_058131.1:231045778-231109399 GCF_016433145.1 Gracilinanus agilis | reverse complement strand
CCCCCCTGCCTCCCTTCACCACCCACTCAGAGATTTCCCAGTCCAGAGACTCCTGTCCAGATACCTCCAGAGCCCTAGAGAGACCCCCTCAAAGTGGCTGTCAGGGGTATTTATACCGTGTGGCCAACTGACATTTGCCCCTGGCTCATGGCACCTAGGAACATTCCGTGTCTTCCAACTGCCTTCCCTGTCATTCAAGGTGGCATCCATCATTTCCCAGATTATGAATATAACACTTGGATACCTTCCTTTGCTGGCTTTGGTATATCTGGACCTCTCCATTCTACCTGCTTCTTTGTTACCTAATTGAACTATCTATTGAGCTTCCCGTGTGATCCTGTACAGTTGAGCCATCTGTCTGAGAATCTGGTTGGGATCCTTTTGGATTCAAAACCACTTCTTGGGCCCTGTCCTGCCTAACTGCTTAACTATGTCCATTACCACCAAAAGGGAGTTTGTTTTGGGTTAGAGTAGGATATTTATATTAGTGTTTGGGTCTCTAGATAAATAGGTGAGTTCAGTGTAGGGAAAAATCTACAAAAACTACTGGCAATAGGACATTTAGATCTTGTGGATTTTAGATAGAAACCTTTAGTTTAAGTTATATAATTACTTTTTACCTTTCCCTTTTAAAATTAAATACCTTTTATATATCATGTTAATGGGTAGTTGTGTGTCATCTCAGAGTCTGGCTCTGCCAGCCCTGTGCTTGGGTGTCCTTCCCAGAACCCAGGTTACTCTTCTGATACTGGCCTAAATAACATCCTATCCCATCCCCAAACCCACATTAGTATTTCATGATATTGTAAATGCCCAGTGTTTTTTCATTTATTATTTCTAATTGAATATAAGATCCTTTAAAATAAATACTACTTTACTTTTTTCTTTTTATCTTCACATTCTAGAAGAGTGCCTAGCACATAGTAGATATTTAATAAATTCTTGTTAATTGATTTCCCTAATGCTTCTCATTGTTTAAAAATGTTTCCTATTTTCTCTTTTGTTGTAATTTTAATTATTATATATCTGATATTTTACTGGTTGATCAAGTTGGTGTAGCTAGAGCATTATATATTAAGAATAAACTTATTCCATCATCTTGCACTATGGTCCTTAGATAAGAAGTACACTGAAAAATCATTAATTAGCCCAAACTGTTCAAACCTGCTATTTCATAAGCTTTGTGTTCTTCTGGTATAGCCTTCAAGAACCCAGGGTTACTTCTATGTTACAATAAAGCATCAGAGATAGATTTTACCTGGGAAAAGGAACTTTGATGAAAGCAGAGAGTAACTTAATTTCTTTGTAGTACTTTCATCATAATAAAAATGTTAAAATTTATAGTTGATTTTGACAACTCATTAATTTCAACTTTTTATCAACTTACTTAAGTTTGGTTACTAGTAACTAACATATAGATTATGCCAGTGTCAGAGCCATATGTTGAAAGTCAAAAGAATTCTTTTTCTATTAGAATTGCTTACATTTTATTGGCAGCTTTTCTTGGTGGAATCTGTCATATGGAAGAGCTCATTCTGCACAGTTGTTGATTTCTGTAGGTTATGTTTTTGGTCTGAATCATAATCTTTCATAGTCATATTCTGCTTAAATTCTCATCACATTCATATAATATTTGAATCATTTGTAAAAATGATAACATTAAAGGTTTTTCCCTACTTCTCATTTTTAAAAATTAAACTATAATCTTGATCATTCGGTAGAATTTTTTAAAGTATTAGAAAGTCCAATATTCTGGAAATTAACCTTTTATATATAAATATATATTAAATCAAGTTCATATGAATCTGCTGAAAGTTCACATTTTGTATTGCGTGACTTGATTCAGATTTTTTCTGAAGACTGTTAGGACCTGTAATTTGTGCCATTGCTATATATGTACTCACTAAATATTTCATAAGAAGATTGGTATGCAGTTGCCATAAAAATAATTGTAGGTTATTACATAATCATATGTCTGTTCCTTATTAGTCCAGTCTCATGACAAGTAAAATATATATAAACCTAAAAACAGCATGACTTCAGGAATCAATTTTGTCTTTTCAAAGCTTTTAATAAATAAAAGGAAGAACAGGTAAGTTTTCTTACCTTTCTTACTAATAGTGGCTCTTTAAAAATCGTCAGGAGTTTAGATCACCATTTATTGAAAGCCATTATATATTACATGACTCCCATCATACATACAACACACACACACACACACATATTGTTGTTCAATTGTATCCAGATTCTTGTGACTCTTTAGCCCATAGCTGCTCACAGAATTTTCTTGTTAAGATGCTGATGTGGTTTGACATTTCCTTCTCCAGTGCATCCTTTCATTAGACAATCAGAGGGTCTCACAACTAGGAAGTGTCTAAGGCTAGATTTCAACTCAAATCTTCCTGACTCCAGGCCTGGCACTCTTATCTACTGAGTAACTTAGTTGCCTCCTATGTATTACAAGACCTATCATTAAATCAGAAAATATTTTAATCTTCTAGAATTTGTTTTTACAATAAATATTTAGATTCCCTTCATTTGAGGGGATATCTCTGTTGATATATCTGTATCTTTCTCAGGACAGGGACTGAATTGAATATAAGCTTGTAACTTTCTTAGGACCTATTCCTTATTAGTAAATGCTTAATAAGTATTTGTTTAATTGGGTTTCACCTAGTCTTTACCATAGTACATTGTGTTATAAATCTATAATTATATGTATGTAAATACATATACATAAACATATATACACAGATTTTTAAAAATATAAATATATTATTATGTGTATATGTATCTATATCTATCTACATATATGTATACATATCTATCTATATCTATCTATCTATATATCTATCTCTCTATATATAAATATAGAGAGAGAAGTTGCTTTCTAAGTGATTTTTGAGTGAATCCACTGAAGACTTAAACATGGTCTCTTTCTTCAACTTATACTTGCACCATAGCATGTAACTTGTTTTCCTGTTTTCTAGATTCATTCTTTTTACAATTAGTTCTACTTTTTTTAGCCAGATAAATTTCCTAAAGGACCAATTTGATCATGTTGCTTCCCTGCTTATAACTGTTATCTAAAAATCTTCTTCTAGCCCTAAAGCTGTTATTATTGCTTTTTAAGTAAAGACCAATCTGTTTTCTCTGGCATTAAGTATTCTCCACTGTATGAATCTAATCTATCCTTGCTTCCATTTAATTTCATGAGATAAGATAACCTTTTTATTATTAGATTTTATCTTATCTGCCTTCTGAGGAACTCAAAATCTTTTCTGTGCCTGGATATATTCCTTATAACTGGAATCCTATCTCATCATCTCTACCTACTGTCTTCTTGACTTTCTTCAATTCTTAGCTAAAATACCACCTTTTTTAGGAAGACTTTCCCATTCCCTCTTGATTCTAGTGCCTTCTATTAATTATTTCCAGTTTATTCTGAATAGAGTTTGTAGATATTTGTTTCTTTGTTGTTTCTTCCTTTAGGTCTAAGCTCCTTAAGAGCAGGAACTCAATTTTGCCTTTCTTTGTGTCCCAGATGCTTAGCACAGAGCCTGTAACATGCTTATTGAATGATTGACTGACTTTTCATCGTTGTTTCTTACCTTCCTACTCCCTCCCCTAAAAGGGTCATCTTCCATCCAGTATGTACTGTTTATTTTCCCTGAACATGGATAATACTTTTCTGATTGTACATCACTACTCATGCTGTTCATTCTTCTTTGAATGGCCCCATCTTTACCTATCAGAAGGGTTTCCAACATTCAAAATCATTTCAGTAATGCCTTCTCCACAAATCTAAACCTGATCATCCTCCTGTCTACCACTAACCTGCAAAGGATTCTTCTTTTGTAGTTCAAGAGTATTTGAATGATATAACTTATAAGATTCTTATCATCTACTGCCTTATTTTCCAATGCATATTTGTTGATTGAATGAACATGCCTACAAGTCAATGTAACAAATTCTAATGGCCATTAAAATATTGTAAAGTCTTATATAATTTCAAAGTGAGAATAAATCATTTCCATCTGGAATACTCAGAGTTAAAACTGTTATATTCATAATCTGGGAAGTGATGGATGCCACCTTGAATGACAGGAAAGGAATTTTGAAGACATGGAATGTTCCCAGGTGCTGTGAGCCAGGGGCAAATGTCAGTTGGCCACACGGTATAAATACCCCTGACAGCCACTTTGAGGGGGTCTCTCTAGGGCTCTGGAGGTATCTGGACAGGAGTCTCTGGACTGGGAAATCTCTGAGTGGGTGGTGAAGGGAGGCAGGGGGGTCTATGAAGAAGAGGGCAGGAAGAATCTGAATATTTCCTGAAAGATTGTGAGAGCTAGTGCATCACCAACACTGGTAGTGAGAGAGCTGAGAGAATAAGATAACCAATCCAGCTGCATCAATAGCATTCCCTATTCTCTGGCTTGGCTGTGGCCAGGCTGGGCCAGAGGTAGTGAAGAGAGTAAATCTCCAGCTTCCACCTGATTAATAGCCTCCAGTCCTGATTGTCAAGTAATTATAGATAATAGATTACTAGGGTCTCCAATCCCTAATCCTTGTCTTCTTTATCCTTTCCCTGATTATAGATAAAGAGAGTTCAAGAAATACCTTCCTGAGTGGTCAAGGCCCTTGGGGAGGGAGTCAAATTCAGATAACAAAGGTCATCCAAGGCAAATCAACAGCCCAATAATAATCTATCCAACCCCAGAATGGACCTGGAAAGGTTATCCATCTATCTAACTTCTCGAGGGTCCTCCCTGGGCAACTGTTAGAGAGAAAGGGAAAATTATAACAACTGTCGAGGGTGATTGGAGTTGATGTTCTTCCATCATCTGCAACTGAGGAGAATACAGATAGATACATTCACATCATTATATCTCTATATCTTCTTAGGACCCCTTTTTGTTTATAAGAAAATTATTTCCATCGTTAAAACTTTATTTAAGCTCCTTGAGAGCAGAGCTTTTCTTTTTCCTTTCTTTGTATCTTCACTGCTTAGCACTGCACATGTCGTTGTTGTCATATCTGATTCTTTGTAACCCTATGGACCATACTTTCCATTATTTTTTCTTTGCTAAGGTACTGGAATGATTTGCCATCTCTTCCTCCAGTGCATTAGGGCAAACACAGATCAAGCTAGTAAGTGTCTGAGCCTGGATTTGAACTCAGATTTTCCTGACTCCAGGCAGTACCATAACCACTGAACCACCTAGCTGGCAGATATTAGACATTTAATAAATGTTTTTTGACTTAATTAGTAGACTGATTTATGGAGAAGATGACAATATAGTTGAGTGGAATAGGGTCGCAAACAGTGAAACTGCCCACTGCAATAAGTTCATAAGCACGGAGTTGAGAGGCCAAAGTATAAGACAATAGTTTATTCTTTCACAAAATGGATATTTGCTTTGGATACTTGAGGAAATGTGAAAGTATTGAGTTTGCAGACCCAATTTATAGGGTCTTCTGATCAGAAAAATTCCCTCTGATCAGAGAAATTCCCTCCTCCCTACCTTTTCACCTCCCTTCCTTTGTTCCCACCAGATTACAATCATAAAGAAATCTTTGACATCTTTAAAAGATAAGTGAATTAACTACTCAGTTGAAATTTGAAGTGGACAGGCCAAGGGCTTTGATCTTAGAGAAGTGGGGTGTTCTAAAATGCTTGAAAATATTGGGGTGAAACACTAATTATGAGAAAGACACATTATATCCCACTCATAGTAATGCTTTAGAATCTGAGTAGGTTTACAAGTTGATGTGGAGACTAGATAGTTTGGGAAAGGGCAAGTATGATAGAACCACTATTTACTAGGACTTTCCCTTTTCCCCACATCTCTGGTCCTTTCTTCCTTTTCACTTCTCTCTTTTTTTCCTACTCCCACATGGAGTAGGAGTAGACAAATTTTTCTTTAAAATGTGGCACAGTTTTCCTCAGGTACATTGGTTTTCTTGATCTCGGCCTAGTAATAACTTCTACCTGCACTGATATTCTTTCTTTACTTTGAATACTATAATTTCCATATATATATATATATACATATGACATAAATTTCCTAGCCTTCAATTTTAAGAGAGAAGGGTTTAAAAAAACAAAACCAACAAATGAGTTACATTCTATTTGAAAGAAGGCAAACTGGAGATATTTTAAAATAGGATTACTTCCTATCCAAAAATTAGTGCAATGTGTAATTCCTGTAAGACCTTACACAATTCAAAAAAGGGTATATTGGAGGTGTCTTCTCATATCTCTTCCTTTGAGACCTTTATAATTTTGTTATATTTACTTTTGATTGCAACCCAGTAACTGTTATCCTTTGTTAAATGTAAATACTTCTGGGAGAGTTGACTTAAAATTTATTCATACTTTAGTGTATATTACTCTCCAATCCAATTCAGTCCTAAACTTGGCTAGACAAAAGTCTCTATCCTTAGAGAACTTATGTTCTTCTAGGAAGATAGTACAGATATGTAAATAAAAACAACTTGAGAAGAGAAACAACATTTAAAAAAGGAGGGTCACTAGAGGATTGTTTAGATAATCATAGATTTAGAGCTGGACATGGCACCTGAGTTGGACCTTGAAGAGAGCTAAAGAGTTTGAAAAAGCTAAGGAGAGGAGAGTTCATTCTAGGGTTTGATGGCAAACAGTACTAAGAAGTAGAATTAAAAGAGTGAATACCAAATAGTCACAAGTTCAATAAATCTCTTATTACACTGCTTTCTAGTGGTCTCTATTGTTTTTACAACTTCTTATTATGTATCTAAGATTGCATTGAGTGCATAATCATCTATAAATAGAAAGTCATGCACCAGCTGTCCTTCCACTCTAGACTTAGCTTTGTAGCCTTTTCAAGTTAAATAATCTTCCGTTAGTGCTGATGGGGTTTTCATCCTTATTGTTATTATTATTATATTATTTTTAAAAAATCTTTACCACCTGTCTTAGAATTGATACTAGGTATCTGTTCCAGAGCAGAAGATAGGTAAGGGCTAGGCATTTGCGGTTAAGTGACTAGCTCAGGGTCACATAGCTAGGAAGTGTCTGAGACTAGATTTGAACCTTGGATAATCTCCAAGCCTGGCTCTCTATTCTATGAGTCACCTAGATGTCCCATTGTTTTCATACTTTTTAAAGGTGTCTGACTACATTGCTGAAAACATCACACAGCTTCTGATATTAAGATGTGACAGAACATGGATCATTTCCCCTGCTGCTTGTTTTAATTTTGATCTGACAAAACCGAGAAAAAAGGTTCTCCACAAGTCAGCATTATATCATCTATATGTGGAGCCATCAGTTATAAGAAATGGAAAAATTTTGAAAGCTATGGATAAGTTCACTTACCTTGGTAGTATACTTTTCTGGGAATATAGATGATGAGGTTGATGCACACACTGCCAGAGCTAGCTTAGTGTTTGAGAATCTCTGAAGGAAAGTGTGGGAGAGAAGAGATAGATTACCTACCAGACTAAAGGTCTACAAAACTGTTGTGTTGACCTTTATTGTTGTATGTTTGTGAAACCTGGACAATATACCAGCTCCATGTTAGGAAACTTACTTGCTTCCATTTGAATTGACATAGGAAGATTCTGAAGATTATTTGGCAAGAAAAGGTACTGGACATTGAGATCCTTTTGAAAACTGAACTGCAAAGTATTCAAACTCTGCTGCAGAGGTTGCAACTCCATTGACTTGGTCATATTGTTGGAATGCCAAACACGCATTTGCCTAAAAGAATATCTTATAGAGAACTCCCACAAGGCAAGCACTTAATGAGATTTAGAGGAAGTGATACAAGGACATTCTAAATATCTCTCTGAGGAACTTCAGGATCTATTATGAAATATGGGAGATACTGGTGCAAAATTGTTCAGCATAGTGTGCCCATCTCAAAGAAGGCACTGTGCTCTTTTGAGCAAAACAGAATTGTAATAGCTTAAAAGAAGCCTGAGATGTGCAAATTTAGAGACATCTTCTTCTCAGATATTCATATGAGCTATTTGTGCCCACCTGTGGTAGTGCCTTGGATTGGTCTGATCAACCACAGTCATATTCACTGTTCATTGTTCCCCCCCCCCCCCACTCCAAAATAGTGATGTCATTTTGATCCTCTTTGAATATGAAGGATAACAACCAAGCATGTATCTAAGGACTTGGTTTTGCTTTATAGAATACTGTAGATGCAAGTGCTAGCCTACCTCACTTTTGTGAGCCAGTGAATCGATATTTTTTATTATAGAGTACAAACACACATATACATATACAGAGGTTTACTAATGAGTAGTCTTTCTTGCTTCTTAGGCTCTTTGTTGCTATTCAGTTGATAAGCATTCATTAAAAACTTGCTTTATTTTAAAGCACTAAATGCTATTATTTTCATTCTGTGTGATTCTTGATCAGATTCTTTAGTAAATCCTCCTCACCATGTTATTTGCTGTACTTTCCTTAGTTCTGGGGGAAAAAATAGCCATTGCCCCTCAAGGACCTTACATTCTAATTAGGAAAACAACATGCCTATGCATTTCCTATGCTTTTCACATATAGAATCCCAAACAAAAAAATATCAGCACCTCTGTTAGGCCTTTGATTACTTACTTGAGAGAATTAAGCCAAGGTCATTTACCTAGCACTTGCCAAGTAACTGGCATGTATTTTATTTTAACTCATTGTATTCATTGTCCTCTTCGTTTTATTTTCACTCCTAGAATCATCTGAAAAGGTTTTCTCTTAGGTAGATAGTAAATTTCTAGGTAAAACATCTGTATTGGCCTAAATTGCCTGATAACACCTGTGTGTCATAAATAGGACCCTTCATATCTCCCTTTTTATCTAACTTTCAAATTAAAGCTAGGAGGTAATGCCTTGCTTTCCACTAATAACTATGCTGGACCTCTACTCCTCTTCCTCACCCATTCTCCTACCTCCCCCCCCCCAAAAAAAAAAAGAGTTTCTCTAATATGTCAGAGCTGAGATTCATTAGAAAAGCATCTTTAAAAATATGCCATCCCTCTCTGGGGATCTGATATAACATTGCATTATGGGGAGCTGCCATATTCCCCCAAAGCAGAGAAACTCATATAATATTGCTTTTATTTATATGGAGATTTGTTGACTTTCTTAACTCTTTGGATGGCTATAATTTAGTTTAGTAAATATCTGAACACATAAGTTTTATTCATGGGTTTCCTTTTCCTCTTCCTACTTTAGACCCAGGGTTAACAAATGCTCTTTTTATGAGACAGCTGGGTTATGCATTGGATAGAAGGCCTGGAGGCAGGAAGATCTGAGTTCAAATCTAGCTTCAGACACTTAGTAGCTGCAGGACCCTGGACAAGTCACTTAACTTTAGTTTCCTTAATTGTAAAATGGGGATAATAACAGCACTTACCTCTTAGGGTTTTTATGAATCTTTGTAAAGTACCAGTGCTACAATAGTGCTTATTCCCTTTCCCTCTTCCTTTCTTTGGATAAATCTGGGAACTCTATGCTCTTTGATTAATGAGCTTTTGCCCATATCTTCCTGGCATCTAATTCTGTCATGCCATTTCCTGATCATTTCCATGATATTCTATTCTCCAATTTCTTTCTCCTCTACCCAGAAATCATATTCTGTCTTCTTGAATTCTAATTGGTGGACTTTCACCTTATTTTACCCAGTCAGTTGACATTTCTTCCTTGCCACTACTCCTCCATATGTATTGTCTTTCCTTGTTAGAGTGTCTGCTCTTTGAGAGCAAAGAATGCTTTCTTGCTTGTATTTGTATCCCTAGCATTTAGTAGCTGAACATAGTAAGCATTTAATAAATTCTTTTGCATTCATTTATTTGCCTACAAATGCAGGAAATTAAATGGACAGGAAAAACTCATTTCCTTTTTATTTTGAAATTTCTTCAATTAAAGAGTCCTAATTATAATTGCTATAATGAATAGTCCCAAGTTATAAAGTTAGAGAACAGGAGATAAGCCAGTTTGGCTGCAATGAAGAGTGTGTGGAAAGGATACTTATGCAATAAGTCTATATCAAAATGCTGGTAGAAGACCTAAAGAACTTTAAATGCCAAGCTGACGGTTTTAGATGTAATATCAGAGCTGATATTACAGTGATACTTTTTTGAGCAGAGGAGTAATATGGTTAGATCTATGCTTTAAGAAGACTAAAGGAATATTATTTTGGCAGTAGTATAGAAAATAGATTAGAGAAAGAAAATGGAATACAGAAAAACAAGTAAGTAGTTCTAAAAGGAGAGAAGAGGCCCCAAGACAAAACCCTAAATGATAATTATAGTTGGAACATGTGTGATCTGGAGGAGGAACCAGCAAAGGAGATAGAGAAAGAGTAGTCAGATAGGTAAGAGGAAAACTGGGAGAGAGGCATGTTCCAAGAAACTAGAGAAAAAACATTATCAAGAAGAGAGTGATCAGCAGTGTCAAGGGCTCTAGAGGGAACAAGGATTAGGCCCTAAAAGTAATAATGTGCTAACTTTATTATTTCTTTTAAAAAGCAATAGGTTGGGGCAGCTGGGTAGCTCAGTGGATTGAGAGTCAGGCCTAGAGATAGGAAGTCCTAGATTCAAATTCGGCCTCAGATACTTCCCAACTGTGTGACCCTGGGCAAGTCACTTGATCCCCATTGCCCACCCTTCCACCAAGGAGCCAATACACAGAAGTTAAGGGTTAAAAAAACCCAAAACAATAGGTTAAATCAGAATTTAACAGTTTTCATATTTAATCTTTTTGTGTTCTTGTTTGCATGTGGAAATGCCTATTTTGGAGGGGATTGTCAGAATAAAAAAGTTAAAACTAAAATTTTTTTAGTTAACACCTAACTCTGGGGAAAGAAAGAATTTTTGTTCAGGAAGTGAAAACTGTGAAGACAGGAATGACCTCTTGGTGGGTTAAGAGAATTTTTGACTACTTAAAGTACAAGTAAGAAGGTAACAGTTGACATTATTAAATTATAAAAAGAAGTGGGAAAAGAATAAAAACAAATTTTGCTATTTTTGCAATTTTGCCTTTGGCTACTTGTAACCTCTATAAATAGCCATTAAACTATTAGGATTGTTTTAGAAAGCTGACAGCTTGACTTCTCTATGGCTATTCCTACCTTCTTATCCCAGGGTATTCCAGGTGTCTTCCCATCCATTTCCCACTTCCCTCATTACTGAAATGAGGGATAGAAGAGACAAAGAGAAACTGGAGGAATTGAAGCAAAATATATGTAAGACATATATGAATTCCTCAGGTTGTCAATTTCTTTTTTTTAACCTTCTATCCTAATATTAATTTTAAGACAGAAGAGGGGCAAGGGCTAAGAAAAATGGAATTAAGTGACTTCTTCAGGGTAACATAGCTAGGAAGTATCTGAAGCCAGATTTGAATCTAGGTCCTTCTTACTCTTGTAAAAGGGAATTCTTTGTTTTCTTTGCCTAGTTGGAGCTAACACTTTAGTTAACATTAACTTAAGTACCTCACTAGATTGTGAAGACAGGATTAACTCTCCCTTTTTCACCTTTTGATTGGATCAACACAAGCTTGAACTAGATGGAGGAGCTCACACACCACTTAGAAACTCAAGCCCTCAGAAAATCAGCCAGGAATCTGTAAACCCTTTTGATCAGTATTCACCTTTCCAAAAGGTGAGAACTAGTTTCCACAAACACTGCCCCCTGGGCAGTGCTAGACAATTTGGAAGACAAGAAGACATAAAAGGCCCTGAATTTCTGGGGCTAAAGGAGTTGACTCCAAGAAGGAAGTCAGCTTCAAGAAGGATTTCAAGAGGGAAGTCAGCTTCATGAAGGTCAGCTCAAGGAAGTAAGTCAGCCTCAAGAATCACCTTCAGCTCATCATTGTCTTGACCTGCCTCTTGGAGGGAACTTGGGTCAGTGGATAGCTGACTTTCCCTTCCTGTCTTCTGGAGAGAGTTGCACCAGAGCAATATTTAGTTAGGTAGGCTAATGTCTTCTCTACTCTTTTGTATTTCTCTGCTTTCTCACTTTCCACCTCTTTTGTAAATAAAAGCTATTAAAGTAATTTTGACTTTGAGCAATAATACTTCAAATCAGAAACCACCACTATTTTTATAATCATATATTTTAGCCAAACCATTAAAATTTAATCTTTATACTCTAGACCTGGCCTTCTGACTTCTATGCCACAGAGCTGCCTGTGTTGTTAATTCTACATGTATTTATTAGCACTTAATGGGTTTCAGACCTTATATTAAACCCTTGACATGTAAAGGCAAAATAAAGATAAAGTTGAAAGTCCTTACTCTCAAATAACTTAATTTATAATGGGGAGGCTAGCATGCACATAACAGTGTATAAGTAATATATATTTAAGGGATTTAGCCTTTGAAAGCCCAAGACTTAATTGTAGAAAATAAGGAGCCAAGAAGTGGGTGTTAAACTATAAGAATGAAGTAAGTCTAGGTGAGTGAGCTCTTTATGAAATGGAGAAAAAAATCCTGTAAGTTTATTTTAAAAGGGTGCAATGTGCACTGTCCAAATAATGTTTGCACCCTGTCACACCTTGATGTGACCCTTTAAAAATTGCAGAAGAGATTTAGATGTCAATTTCAGTTCGTATAGATAGGAAAGACCCCCAAGGAGGAACCCCACCCCATTGAGACACATAGATGACAAATAGAGATGGAGAAGAGGAGGCCAGGAAAGACTGTATGGGACCAAGAAAGTAGAACCTGGAGCAGAGGCAGAGATCAAGGTTTTCAATAGGAGAGTGGATCCAACAATTCCTCTTAATTAATTAGAAAGGGAGTTAGAGACCATGGGCCAAAGCATGATTGGCCATTCTGGCAAGTTTAACTACTTCAAAAAGTATGGGAGAATTTGAGAAGTCTGGATTAGAATCTAATCCTAATTCATGGTTGCTTTAAATTGATTTAGGGAAGAAATCAGATCAAAAGAGGAGCCCAGGTCCCTACTGGACTTCGAAAAGGTAATCAGAAGTGGAGAAGGAGAGGCTATGAGTTGTGTGAGATGAAGCAAAGCAGAAGAAACCTTTACTAGCTCCATTTATCGCTATCCCTAGAGAAATCAGATTCAAGGATGAGCCTTAGAGACAAAATACATCAATTTCTCCCTATCTCTAGTGATACTCTACTGCAATTTCCTCCTCCAAAATGCATTCCTATTGAGTATTCCCAGACTAGTAAGTGCCCATGGTTAATATTGTTTAAGAGAAAGGAAATTAAAGGAAAAAAAGATTAAATAGATTTTACCTGTGGCTAGCAGTAAAAAGGCTCCAGATTTCTATAAAAGACTCAAGGGAAGAAAAGATAGAATTACCTTTTGGGGATTTGTATTCTGAAGAGTTACAATGATGCGATCTCTCTTAGTCTACCTTTCTCTGGTCCCATTTAAAGTCTTTTCTTCAGGAAGCTTTTCTTCATCCTCTGTTAATTATCTAAGATTTATTCTGTATGTAGCTTGATTGTATATAGTTGTTTGTATGTTGTTTCTCTCCCTGGATAGTGAGCTTCTTGAGAGCAAAGACTGTATTTAAACTTTTTTTTTTTTTTTTTTTTTTTTTGCATCCCTAGTACCTGACTTCTAGCAGGAAGTTAATAAATGCTTGTTGTTTGGATAAGGGGAATAAAAGCATGGTTAGGAAATTGCCCAGAAGTAAAAAGAAAAGAGAAGAGGACTTATGACAAAACTTCATTTGTTAATGTCAAGAGTATAACATTCCTGATATTTCCCTTTTTGATTGAGGGATATATGTGTATGTGTAACTATAATAGCTAGCATTTAGATAGGACTTTAGAGTTTACAAAGCACTATATGTTATTTCATATGATCCTCAACCTTGTAAGTGTTAAAGGGATTTTCTTAATCTTTCCCTTTGTCTCCTTAAGGGGCTAGAGAGCAGGATTTCTGAGTGGATCAGAACTGGCAGGAGTCAGTGAGCCAGAGCTGAGGATTCTCTTACCAGGGAGACCAGGACTGAGGACAGGAAGTTAGGGGGGACTTTTGGTCAGTGGAGATAAAGGAAGCAGCTGCTGACAGTTGAAGGTCTTTTGCCTCTGGGATTTCAAGAAAGCAGGAGGTTTGTTTCTGAGGCAAGGGGCTACTGGCAGTTGGCTGCTGATAATTTGGCTTCTGCTGCAATCCTGCATTACAATATAAGGGGGAAAAAGGGGTTTTTTGGGTTCAATATATTAAAAGATGGTCACCAGAGGATTGAACTATTATCAATCCTCAATTAAGAATAATCTCAAGTCAAAATTGACTTCTATGGAAGTTTATGTACATGAGAAGAGAGAGAGGAAGTAAGGAAATAAGAATCTATCCCACTAATTAGTCCAGGTACATCTTAACCTTCAGCTGAGGGTTAAAGGGCCTGAGGCCTGGAGGTGAATGGAGCAAACTTCATTCACAGAGTCTATAAAAAGAAGTTTCTTAATAGAAGTTCAGGAAGATTCAGTCATTCATGTGGAACAGTCTCGGTCATGAACCAGGAAAGTTCCCTCAGGTCCTCTTCACAAAACCAGAAGTCCGTCACCAGATACCCTCTTTTACGGAAGACCCCAGCTGACTGAGGACCTTCTTCTTTTAAAGGGGTCACTTATGTGTCAGTTCCTGTGCATCCCTCCTAATTTGCATGTCCAATCACAATAGATGATTCTCAGACATCCTAGGGAGCGGGTCAGTTGATTCTAATTCATCACTCACTCCAGCACAAGTGGGTTAGGACCTCCCAAGAATGAAGGTACTCTCACCTTTGGTGATTAAATCTAAAGATGGGCAGTGTAGACTTAATCTAATTATCACATAGAACAGTAGGCTTGGAAATAGGAATACCTGGGTTCACATCTGACTTCATACATTTCCTAGCTGTGTGACTCTGGGAAAGTTACTTAACTCGATTTGCCTTCTTCTTAAAATTGGTACTTTAAAAAAAGAGAGAGAAAGAAAATAATGGGAAGCAGTTGGTGTTTATGCCTACCTGAATTTTTAATTTTGAATATGCAATGCATCCTTTGTAGATTTTGGTTCTAACAAGCAAGCCTTTTTCTTAATCACATTAGAAGCTAATTGGATCAAGAAGAAGCATTGTGTTCTGGGAGGCATAACATCTCTGTTTATAAGGTAAGAGAATAGATGGCTTTTTAAGAATATAGGTTGTCCTGGTTACTAAAGTTAGGAAAAATAGCTGCTCATTGAGACCCTGCCTTCTAATGAACAGAGATTCTCTCCTCAAAGGTGGATAGATGAAAGTCAGCTTTGAAAGTAATTTCTAATTGTAGCTACTATAAACACAAGTTATTTGTAGCATTCTAGATGAGATGTATCTTTGGAGGCTTCTGAATCATATTTAGTGTTCTCAGAGTCTTAGTGTGGATTTTACACTTATGACCTCTGTAGCATCCAGCATGTGTGTTTTTGATGTTTTTGTTTCTTGTGAAATGTTAGAGATAAATCTTTTTAGCTGACTGTTTCTTTCTAATGTCTGGCATGTAGTTGTTATTTAATAAATATATGTTGAGTCATCAAATTTATGTTGCTTTTGAATATTTGGAAGAACCTGGTAAGCACATGGAATACCTAGCCACAAATATTTACATTCAGTGTGCTATCATCATTCGTAATTCCTGCAGTTTTTTAAAAAAGGACATTTAATACTGCTTCATATAGATAAGTATGATTCACATGTAACACTGAGTTTTTGACTCTAATGCAAAGATTGTTGCTTTAAATTATGCCTTTTTAAAGAAAACATTTTAGCCTTCTAATTGAAAGGATTTTGTTGTATAAATTACTAATGTAGTTTTAGATATTTTAGTACAAATTCATTTTAGTTTTTTTGCTGCAAATTTACTTGCTTAGGAATGGTATGCTAGAATTTTAAGTAATTAATTTGAGTGGAAAGCTGAGTGGCCTTACTTGATAAGTTGTATGTGACATACGAATATAAAGAGAAAATCCTTAAACTGAATCTACTGTATTTTTTTTTTTAACCCTTGTACTTCGGTGTATTGTCTCATAGGTGGAAGATTGGTAAGGGTGGGCAATGGGGGTCAAGTGACTTGCCCAGGGTCACACAGCTTGGAAGTGGCTGAGGCCGGGTTTGAACCTAGGACCTCCTGTCTCTAGGCCTGACTCTCACTCCACTGAGCTACCCAGCTGCCCCTTGAATCCACTGTATTTTCTCTTCTAGTATGGTTTTTATTTTACAAAAAAATGCTGAAGTATAATAAGAGATAGAGAATTGCAACTCTTTCTTCCTTTGGTTTTAAAAAACTTATAGAGTATATAAGATGCTACTAAAAATTGCAGTAATTTTTGGTGTTTATCTACTTTCTGTTATTCCAAGGTAGTATGTTGTGAGGAGAAGTTTGTTTAATACTCTTCCAGCCTGTGCCCTGGTCTGTGAGTAACCATAAGCACTTTTTTCTGCCTTGGAACTGTGACCAGGGTCTCTTGCTCTTATTAAAAGCCACAAGTGCTGGTGTGTGCTAGTGTTCTTCCTTGCCCTGAGGCCAGGAGTGGAACCTGGATTTGTGTATGGGCAATATGACGAATGTCTAGCATCCAGAAATCAGCAAAGGAACCCCTATAATTTCCTTTTAAGCAGTTGTCCTACACCTCCATCCCCCTTGCTTTTCCCTTTGCTGCTGCTTTAGCTGAGTCTTAGAGTGCTACTTTGCTCCATTTTCACTGCAGTGCAAGAAATCTTTTGTGTTAGCCTTCTAAGTTGTTTTTGGTTGAAACATTTCACCCCATCTTTTTTGGGTTATGACAATCCAGAATTTGTTTTGGAGTGCCATAGTTTTTTGGAGAGTATTGGTAGAGTTTTTGTGGAAGGGGTCTGTTACTTTCCATGCCATCTTGGCTCTGCCTCCTGGAGTTGACTTTTTAAGATATTTTATTTGTTATAGAGCCAGCCCTGATGCCTTACTTCAAACCAAGTGTAACATATCAAATTGAGAGCAAGTACAGTGTCACTAAATACATTGTTAGATAAATTTAGGTTTAGATTTTTTATAGCAACTTTATGTTCTTTGGTAAGATTTTGTTATGTAAAATTGTTCATCATTGTCTGTCTTACCAGTTCACTTGTGACATATTCCTTTCATATTTTTTTGTGCTCATGGAAACATACAGTTCTTAATTTAAAACCTTAGAGTAATTCAAATTCACAGCATTCTGCCAGTTATACCCAGATTTCATTTGTCAGTTCAGGTTGACAGTGCTCAAAGAAACATACCTCTCCAGACAAGTTACAGGTAAAGAGCTCTTCACTTCAACAGCAGAGGTATAACAACACAGGCCACTGTAATCTTTAATGGGTGCTTGCTAGAGGGTAATTTTAAGGATAAAGAAGGTAAAAATTCAGTTGTCTCTGATGAATTTCTCCAGATATATATGGAAATTCATACCCCTAGTGAAGGTTCCTTTTTAATATATGATTTGTTATTGTGCTAGTAAATCAGAAATTATAAAGATTTAAGAAAAAATTTTCTTGTAATATGTTAGAGTATCACATATATTTAATAACATTGTACATATTTGCTTATTGTATTGCTCTATGATTAGTATATACTTTAGAAAACTTACTGTTTTACTGGTAGCATTTATAAGTGGCTTAAATATAATATTTTTTGGTGATTTCTATAAAAAGTTTGTCATTAGGCTATTTGAAAATTTTAACTTTTTATTATAACATTTTCCTATAGGAGAATCAGATTCATTTTAAATTATGTAAATATAGAACACAGAAATACATATATGTATCCTTTTTATAGGAATCTAATTTATGAATATTGTTTATATTTTTAAATGATGACTTAACATTTATTTTACAGATTAAAAATTTAGTACTTTACTTATAAGTAGCAATTCTACTGGCTTGTATGAATGATATCATTTGACACCTATTTCCACATTATTCATTTTTACCATACAGCAGTCTTTTAAAGCTGAAATCCCAAATCATATATACCCATATAAACAAGTGATGAGTGATGTTATATAGTTTTTCCTTCTGCATTTCTTTTCCCATAGTTCTTTCTCTCAATGTGGACAGTATTCTTTCTCATAAGTCCCTCAGGAATGTCCTGGATTATTGTATTGATATTAGTAGTAATATCCATTATTCTGCATCAGCTCTTGGAGGTTTTTCTAGTTTATACAGAAATCCTCCAGTTCATCACCATCAGTAGTATTCCATCACCATTATATACCACAATTTGTTCAACCATACCCTGGTCAAGGGAAAACACCTTTATTTACAAATTTTTTGCTGCCACAAAGAGTACAGCTATGAATATTTTTGTACAGAAATTTTTCCTTATTATCTCTTTGGGGTACAAACCCAGTCGGTGGTATTGCTGGATCTAAGAGTATGCATTCTTTTAAAGCCCTTTGAGCATAATTTCAAATTGCCTTTGAGAATGGTTGGATTAATTCACAACTCAACCAGCAATGCATTAGTGTTTCAATTTTGCCACAACCCCTCCAAAATTTGTTATTTTCCTTTACTGTCATATTATCCAATCTGTTAGGTATGAGGTGTTTCCTCAGAGTTGTTTTGATTTGCATTTTTTTAATTATGAGAGATTTAGAACACTTTTTCATATGCTTATTGATAGTTTTAATTTCTTCATCTGAAAACTGCCTATTCATGTCCCTTGCTTATTTTTCATTTGGAGAATGGCTTGATTTTTTTGTGCAATTGACTTAGCTTCTCATGAATTTGAGAAATTAGACTTTTGTCAGAGGTTTTTGTCATAAAGATTTTTTTCCCAATTTGTTGCTTCCCTACTAATTTTGTTTGCATTGCTTTTGTTTGTGCAAAAATGTTTCAATTTAATGTAATCAAAATTATTCATTTTACATTTTGTAATATTTCTCTATTTGTTACTTGGTCTTAAATTCTTTCCTTTCCCATAGATCTGACAAGTATACTATTCTATGTTAATCTAATTTCTATCCTTCTTTATATTCAAGTTATTTACCCATTTTGAATTTATCTTGGTATAGGGTGTGAGATGATGATGTAAACCTATTATTTCCCATACTGTTTTCAAATTTTCTCAGAAGTTTTTGTCAAATAGTGAGTTCTTGTCCCCAAAGCTAGGATCTTTGGGTTTATCATACATTATCTTGCTGAGGTCATTTACCCCAAGTCTATTCCATTGATCCTCCTTTCTGTCTCTTAGTCAATACCATATTGTTTTGATGACCACTGCTTTATAATACAGTTTAAGTTCTGGTTATGCTAGGCCCCCATCCTTCACATTTTTTTTATTAGTTTTCTTGATATTCTTGACATTTTGTTCTTCCAAATGAATTTTGTTATAATTTTTTCTAATTCTATAGAAAAATTTCTTTGTAGTTTGATAGTTATGGCATTGAATAAGTAAATTAATTTGGGTAGGGTTGTCATTTTTATAATATTAGCTCATCCTATCCGTGAGCAATTAATGTTTTTCCACTTATTTAGATCTAGTTTTAATTGTGTGGAAAGTGTTTTGTAGTTTGTGTTTGCCTTGTCATATAGATTCCTAAATATTTTATATTGTCTAGGTTGACTTTAAATGGAATTTCTCTTTTTAACTCTTGCTGTTGAGTTGTGTTGGAAATATATAGACATGCTGATGCTTCATGTGGGTTTATTTTGTATCCTGCAACTTTGCTAAAGTTGTTTATGGTTTCCACTAGCCTTTTAGTTGATGCTCTAGCATTCTTTTTCAATCCATTGAGCCACCCAGCTGCTCCTTCTAGGATTCTTTCAGTAGAGCATAATATCATCTGCAAAGAGTGATAGTTTAGTCTCCTTATTGCCTACTTTAATCCCTTCAATTTCTTTTTCTTCTCTAATTGCTATCACTAGTGTTTCTAGAATAATGCTAAATAACAGAAGTGATAATGGACATCCTTGCTTCACTCCTCATCTTATTGGGAAGGCTTCTAACTTATCCCCATTGCAGTTGATTGTTTTAAATATATACTGTTCATTATTTTTTAGGAAAGGCCTGTCTGTTCCTATATTTTCCAGTGTTTTCAGTAGAAATGGGTGTTGGATTTTGTCAAAGGTTTTTTTTTTGTATCTATTGAGATAATCATGTGACTTCTGTTGATTTGGTTATTGATATGGTCAATTATGTGGATGGTTTTCCTAATATTAAACCATCCTTGCATTTCTGGCATGAATCCCTCCTGGTCATAGTAAATCCCACCTGGTCATAGTAAATAATCCTTGAGATAAATTGACTTAGTCTTTTTGCTAATATTCTATTTAAGATTTTTACATCTATGTTCATTAAGGAGATTGGTCTGTAGTTTCCTTTCTCTGATTTTGGTCTTCCTGGCTTGGGAATCAGTACCATATTTCAATCTTAAAAAGAATTTGGTAAAAGTCCTCCTTTGTTTATTTTGTCAACTAGTTTGCATAGTATTGGGATTAGTTGTTCTTTAAATGTTTGATAGAATTCATTTGTGAATCCATCTGACCCTTGGGAATTTTTTCTTAGGAATTTCCTTGATGGCTTGTTCAATTTCTTTTTCTGAGATTGGATTAAGTATTCTATTTCTTGTTTTGTTAATCTATGCAATTTATATTTTTGTAAATATTCACCCATTTTACCTAGATTGTAATATTTATTGCCGTATAGTTAGGCAAAGTAGTTTTTTTTTTTTAAACCCATAACTTCTGTGTATTAGCTCATAGGTGGAAGAGTGGTAAGGGTGGGCAATGGGGGTCAAGTGACTTGCCCAGGGTCACACAGCTGGGAAGTGTCTGAGGCGGGATTTGAACCTAGGACCTCCCGTCTCTAGGCCTGGCTCTCAATCCACTGAGCTACCCAGCTGCCCCACAAAGTAGTTTTTAATAATTATGTTAATTTCCTCTTCATTAGAGATAAGGTCCCCCTTTTCATCTTTGATACTGCTAATTTGTTTTTCGTCTTTCTTTTTTTAATTAGATTAACTAGTACTTTATCTATTTTATTTGTTTTTTCAAAGTACCAGCACCTAGTCTTATTTATTAGTTCAGTATTTTTTTACTTTCAATTTATTTTATTAATTTTTCCTTTAATTTTTAGGTTTTCATCTTGGGAATTTTAATTTGCTCTCTTTCTAGTTTTTTAAGTTGAATGCCCAATTCATTGATCTCTTCCCTCTCTTGATTTATTGATATATGTTCTCAGGGATATAAATTTCTCACTGAGTACTGCTTTGGCTAGATCCCACAGCTTTTAATATGTTGTTTCCTCGTTGTCATTCTCGTCAATGAAATCAGTAATTGTTTATGCAGAATTAGATTATTTAGTTTCCAATCAATTTTAAAATTGTCTTTCTATAAGCCCTTATTGATTATGATCTTTATTGTATCATGCTCTGAAAAAATTACATTTATTGTTTCTCCTTTCCTACATTGTTTGTAATGTTTTTATGCCCCTGTACATGGTCAGTCTTTGTATATGTGTCATGTGCTGCTGAAAAGAAGGTATATTGCTTTTTATACCTATTTATTTTTCTCCAGATATCTATTAGCTGTAATTTTTCCAACATTTCATTCACTTCCCTTACTTCTTTCTTATTTATTTTTTCGTTCAATTTTTCTACTTCTGATAGGGTAAGGTTGTAGTTCCCTGCCGGGAGCCCCTCAGAGAAATAAGGGTCTCCATCAGGGTCCATTGAATCAATTCAGATAGGAGAACCTTACATTGATTCCTATTGTCTGAAAATTAGGCCACAGGTTGGATGGATACCAAACCAGATCCCTCTGTGTGACTCTCTTCTGATGAACACTTTTTATTATTAAAATTATTATAATCTATATTTTTAGGATAGCCTCAAGTTTTGTAGTATAGATATAAAATTTCTTTATAAAAATCCATTTGTTGGTCTCCCCATATAGAATTCCCCTTAATATTCTATAATAGATCAGCATTTAATGAGTTAATAATTCATTCCCTCAGCAAAAAATAGCAGAAGCTACTTTAATCTTTTCACACCTGTCTCAAAAAGTCTGAAGGACAGAGCATGGTATTTCAAAACAAAATACCTTCGTTGGATGGCTTTCTCACACTATATTTAACCCCATGAACCCAAACATTCTCACACTTTACTACTTTCCCACATTAGACTTGTTCCCCTGAATTTGAGAGTTCTCAGACTTTTATCCACATTTGAAATATGTTGAAAGTTCTTTTATTAAAATAAAATTTAGATAAAGTAGACTTTTGGGAGCCTTGAAGAATGTTTAGACTAGGTATATGTAGAAATATGTTCTGCGTGCCAGTTCCTATGGAACCTTGAGTTCTTCTATGTTTTGAATTTAAAATATAAAATTTCCCAGCATTTGTGTAACTGTGAGAGAAAGGTATAAAAATAAAATTTCACAGGATGTTCTTAGAACAGCTTCTGGAAATCCACTGTGTCTCTCTCTTTCTTTCTCACCTATACTGTTTACCTTTTCAGACCCCTGGAGCTGCTTGCTGGCTTCTAGCAGTTCCCTACTAGTATGGTTTTACTATCTATTTCCTCCTTAGGCTTCTTTAATTTCTTCTTAGAAATCTGAATGCTATACCATTTGGTGCATATATGTTGAATCCTGATATTTCTTCGTTATTTATACTACCTTTCATAAAATGTAATTACCTTCCGTATCTCTTTTAAAGAGGTCTTTTTTTGCTTTAGCTTTGCCTGAGATCATAATTGGTACTTCTGCCTTCTTTGTTTCAGGTTGCAGCTCAATAAATTCTACTCTACCCTGTTACCTTTACCCTGTGTATGTTTATCTGCCTCAAGTGTGTTTCTTGTAGACAACTTATGGTAGGATTTTGGTTTTTAATCCATTCTGCTATCCTCTTCCTTTTTTATGGGTGAGTTCATCCTATTCACATTCACAGTCATGATTACTGTCTGTGTATTCCCCTCTTGGAGAAAATGGCACATTTTATGACTAATGAAGTAATATTTGTACTTTGTTAATGTAAATTAATTATTAACTGATGTATTTTTAAACATAATTGGGGTTGAAGAGATACTTATTGGTTATAATGAATACAGGTGCAGGTTTTGGTCATAATAATCTAGAAACTATATTGGGTTGAATTTATTGAATCATTAATTCATGCAAAATGAAAAGTATGGATATTTTTTCATTGTAAAGTTTGATAACATGATAATACAATGAGTGATTAATCTCTAGAAGATCAAAAAGAAACTTAAATTATCTTTATTGTGTGATAATACCTTGTTAATATAATTCTACATAACTATAATTCTTTTTCATTGAATGCCTTATACATTCATTTTTATAAACATTTCAATTAAAATATTTCTTCTCTGGAGATATATTAAGCTTAGATGAGTCTAGGCTTCTTTTCCAGTTATAACTACATTAAGTCAAGGAAGTACTGTCGTAATAATGTGGCTTAATTGTCTAAGAACATTAAGAACTTCAATCTGCATCTTTTATAACCATAAAAGGCAATGTATCATGCTTTCCTGTTTTGCATGAATTGGAAGGGAGTAAAAAATACCAAAAGAATTTTTATTGCATAGAAATATTTCCTTCGTAGCAGTTTGTGAAGCAATAATGACCCTTAGAAAACAACCCTGAGTTAAGTAGGGGAGAGATAGGGTTGGAAGAGAAGATAAATGGATATGGTAAAGCATACACAAGTTTCTTCAAGCATTCTGATTCATGAGTGTCCCATTTTTGTTTTCTCTTAACAACATATAAGAAAGTGAGTGAGTTTTATGATAGTATGTGGAAATACTCAATTTTTGCTGGAAAATTACCCATTATAAACCTAGTGGTGCTATTAATATATATTGGAGGTGAGGAGATAATAGTTTGGGGTTCTTCTATTTCTAGTTGCAGCCCATAGGCACAAAGGCTGATGTGTTCAAGTTAAATGCTTCCATATAAGAAATACCCACAATAAGCAGAATCTCAGAAGACCTTAAATGCAGATCACACTATTCTCGATGAAATTTACTAATGCTACTTTCATTCTCATACTACTTTCCTAAGAAAAAGACTAAGGTATCTAACCTGCTAAAAAAAAATCCACATCCCTCACAAACACAAATGACCTCAAGGACTTTGCCAAAGCAAATTAGAAAGTTTTATAGTTCATCTAATTCTGCATATGGTATAAGCTAATTTGTTTTGCTGTTTGAAAGACATAGGGTGCATTTCATCTTTTGAGAAATATTTTCCACTAAAGAAGTATTTATTCAGCAGCAAGATGTTCACAGCATTGAACAACATTTTTATTCTTTTTCAGCTGGGATTGGAATAAAAGTAATTAGTCTGAGTAGAGGTGACATTGACATTTGTTTTCCCATAGAAGTGAATAGCTATAAAGCCTTAAAACTGTGAACTTCATTGCTCTCAATCAACATTAAATATTATTTTTTTTCTTCTAGCTGGCCATGTTTGTAACTTCATTGTTGTTCTTGACTTTTATTTATGACTTTACCTATAATTCCAGGCATTGACCAAAGCTTGTTATTTCATATGACCCCCACCTTGGCTCAGGCCTGTATTACTTCTTCCCTGGACTTTTAAAATAGCCTCCTACTTGGCCTTCCTTCATAAAGTCTATTCCTGCTCCAATCCATCTTTTTCCCAACAGTAAAAATTACTTCCCTAAAATACCAGTCTGATCATACACATAGTAAGTTCCAGAAGCTGCTTCTTGGGCCATATACATACTTCTCTTTAAGGCACTTAAAGTTCTTCACAATCTCTCCCTTCCCATTCTTCTCCATCCTCCTTCCCTAGCCAATCTTTCCAGTTCTCACGCTTAATATTTAATATTCCATTCCCAAAATTAGTAGCTTTGTTCTAGAGCAGTGGTTCCCAAACTTTTTTGGCCTACTGCCCCCTTTCCAGAAAAAATGTTACTTAGCCCCCTGGAAATTAATTTTTAAAAAATCTCAATAGCAATTAATAGGAAAGATCAATGCACCTGTGGCCATCACTGCACCCCTGGATCGCTGCAGCACCCAATAGGCGGCGGTAGCACCCACTTTGGGAATCACTGGTCTAGAGGTATGTTCCTGATGCCTGATATACTTGAGATCCTGCTTTTGGCTCCTTAGGATCCCTAGGTTTCTTCAAGGCTCATATGAAGCACCACATTCTCCATAAGGATTTACTCAGTTAGCTAGAGCTATTACTGCCTTCCCCTTAAGGTTACCTTGTATCTACTTGGTATATATTTTATATATGCATATTTATTTACATGGTGTCTCCTCCATTAGAACTTAAGTCCATTCACCGCAAAGACTGTTTTAGCTTTCTTTAAAATTCCATATTGCTTAGCATAGTGCCTGGGATATAATCTCTTAAAAGAAGCTTTATGATTTATTGATTGATTTTCATGGTTATATTTAGAGTACTGAAGTTACTTCTTTTTTTTTTTTTTTTAAATTTTTTAAACCCTTAACTTCTGTGTATTGACTTACAGGTGGAAGAGTGGTAAGGGTAGGCAATGGGGGTCAAGTGACTTGCCCAGGGTCACACAGCTGGGAAGTGTCTGAGGCCGGATTTGAACCTAGGACCTCCCGTCTCTAGGCCTGGCTCTCAATCCACTGAGCTACCCAGCTGCCCCCTGAAGTTACTTCTAAATACAATATAAAGGGAATATCTCTTTGGAACTTGTGAAATATACATAGAACATTTATTAAGCACATTTGTGTTAAGCACTAGGAATATAAGAACTAGCACACAAAACTGTTCCTACCTTGAGGAAATTACATTCTAAGGAGAGAAGACAACACATAAAGGAGAACTGGAAGGGGAAATAGAATAAGCAGGAAAAGGCTACTTATCAGGAGGTGGGAAAATATAACAAATTGAGTTAGAAGTAAAGTAAACCATGTGTGAGGGCTCCCCATGAAATGGTGGTCAGGATTATGGACTCAAGTAATCAGAGAGTTAGGTTTTTGGAGGGCAGGTGGGTAGTATTTCCTTGGTGTTAAAGCTTCTGGAAATAAGGCAAAGAATTCTATATCTGTTCATTTAGATTTTACTATTTATTATGAAAATAATGGAGAAAAAATCACATAGTATCAATTTTTTTTTCATTATCATACTGCCTTTAAATTTTCACTTGAACTAAGGTCAGAAGCTCGATTGTAGAGATTTTAGAAGAAAGAAAGAATTGAAGAAACTTTGTGTAGGTAATTCTGAAAGAGTTCATTGAGCTTTGAATTGAAAACATAATTTCATAGTTGATCCTAGAGCTTGTAAGGAGTCATTGGAATTTATTAAGTAGAAGAATGACATTGTTGGACTTGTGCTTTAGGAAAATCTCTTTGGAATTTGAATTGAGGATGAATTGGAGTAGAGAGAAACCGTTGATAGCCTGATCAACCAACAGACTATTATTGTAATGGTCTTGTTGTGAGGAGATGAGACCCAAATGAAGGTGGTGGTAGTTTTAGAGGAGAGAAGAGAGTATATTCAAACAATGTTTAAAGGGCAAAATCAACAGACCTTGGCAATATATTCATTATGGGAAGATTAAACTGCTTGTATATCATACAAGTAATTTTGTGGTAGCATATGAAAATGAGGAAAAACCTTGGTGTTTTGTAGTGTAAATTTCTTTTGTTTACTTTATAAAATTATGTAGTAAAAGCTTTTATTATGGGATGGTTTAATATCTTGGCATGGACTATAAACTAATTTATTCTAGAAGATTATTATACTCTTATATTATTGAAAATAACAAACTATTTTCAGCTATGTAGTTTCTTTAAGCCCATCTGTACTTGAAAATGTAATTAATTTGACATTTATAAAGGTTTCATTGAATTATATACTCATGTTATGAGGGAATACATATACATATATAGGCATATATACACAAAAATTTTATCTCTTAGGCTTAGGAGAGTAAGCTTAATAGAAGTCAGGTTTCAAGAGCACATCTTTACTAATAGCCACATGTATGCATTAGTTTTTGTACATGAACTACTTCATCTGTAGATTGATACTTGAATTCTGCCTAAATGCAAATGAAAGCTTGATTCAGGCTTTTTAAACAAGGAAACAATTAAAGAAAGCTACCACTCTTTTGAATTTACAAAAGCAGACTCATTTTTCTTTTATCTCATAGTTATTTTAAAACAATTTCTTTATTGCAGTGGCTTATTTAGGGTTCCACATAAAAATTTTCCTGTACTTAGGTATTTCCTGCAAGTAGGTGGATAGAGAGGCTGGGCTCTGGAGTCAGGAAGATTTGTCTTCTAGAGTTCAAATTTGCCTCTGACACTTATTAGCTGTGTGACCCTGTGCAAGTCACTTAACCCTGTTTATCTCAGCTTCTTCATCTATTTCCACTTTCCTCACAAACATAAATGGCCACAATGACCTTACCAAACCAAACTAGAAAGGACTATTATAGTTTAACCAATTTATTTTTGCCTCATTATATTTAATACATCAAACCTGATTTGTTTTTGCATATGGTATGAGCTAATTGGCTTTGTTGTTTGAAAGACATAGGATAAGCTGGAGAAAGAAATGGTATTCCACTTCAGTTCTTTACCAAGAAGTCCCCAAATGGGGTCATGAAAGTTTGTACATGACTGAACTGAAAAGGTATTCCTGGTCTTTTACTTGGAGATTAGCAAGCCATCTTGGATCTTTACAATTATGATTGCTTATTTTTCATTAAATTTATTTTCCAAGATTTTTTATTACTTAAAAGTTTTACTTTTCTGATAACTTAAGTATATATGAAATCAAGGGAATTTAGTAATTTCCTCTAAAGATCCTTAACTTTTCTCCTGATTTTATAATTTGGCTTCTGTAAAAATTCATTTTAGACAAAAAATGGCTAATGATGTGAGAGAATTATATATTCTCCAGTTATTCTTTCTTTTACTTTTTTATGGGCCTCTAGAAAACATTTTTGATTTTAGACATGAGAGCGTAATATCAATAGTCACTAGGAGATACCAAGCATTAATTATTTCACCAGCTGTTGACTCATTTCTTTGTCTGTCAAAGATATGAAGACAAGCAGATATAGGTAAAATAACTCTTTTCATCTTGGTGACCAAAGAACAATTCACATGGACCAGAGCTCAGGATGCTGAGGCATAAAGAAATAAAAATGTTGTACACACATCTTTATGTATTTATTGTATAATTACTATTATCTGAATTTATAGTTAAAAATATCAAAGTAAGTTATATACATTATCTCATTTTAACTCCACAGCGAGTTTGAAAAGATTCTACAGATATTATGAGCCAGAGAAATGATAAAATTCTTATTTTGAAGAAGAGTAAATAAAGTGTGTCCCAGAGTAGTTAAGTGATTTGCCCAAGGGCACATAGGTAGTTTCAGAGGTGAGATTTAAACTCTGGTTTCATGACTTTAAATCTAGTACACTATTTATTATCCTTAGATGCTGTAGTATAGAATTCTCCAGAGAATGGATTCCAATATGATCTTATAAATTAAGATTCTTGACCTGATTTTCATGGATGTCTAAACATAGGGGGTCCATGGATGGATTTTAGGGAGCCTGTGAATTTGAGTGAGGGGACAAAAATCACATTTTTAATTTCACTAACTTGTAACTAATATTTAGTTTTTCTTTCCATTATTTAAAACCAATCTTAGAAGGGACCATAGATTTCACTATATTGTCACGGGGGAAGATTTATTTTAACCCATTTTGTTGAGCAGATCAAGAATTGGAATTAGAAATAACTATTTCATATCTCCTATAATTTGTCAGTAACCAAGTTGATTGTCTCATGTAAAAAGGAATGAGATTGACAACATACAAAATAGTTGAGAATTCTTGTAAGTAGTTCTTCATCGATGTATTTGTAATGCCAGCCACTTGCTTAGAGTAGAGATAAACTCCCTTAGAATGTTGTATTCTGATTTTTGTGCTTGCCTATGACTTTTTCTTGGGGCATTGATATGCTGTGGATTGTGCTCTCTTTTGAGTGCATTGCCACTCATTCTATGCTACTTCCTTGTCTCCATGAAAGGGAGGAAATTGAGGCTTTTCTAAACTTGTCTTGCTAATATTTTTTCTAAAATCTTATTTAAAGTTAATTTTCAATTTACCACAATATAAATTATCCATGAAAATGTTTCCCTTTTAAGTAATTTTCTTATTGATGCCTCATTATGCATGCTGCAGAGTAACTTCATGTTGTTGTTTTAGTTGTGTCCAACACTTTATGAATCCATTTGGGATTTTCTTGACCAAGATCCATGAGTGGTTTACCATTTCCTTCTTCAGCTCATTTTATAGATGAGGAAATTAAGGCAAACGGAATTAAGTGATTTGCCCAGGGTCATCCATGTAGTAATTGTTGGAAGCCATATTTGAATTCAGGCACATGTGTCTTCCTCATCCTAGGCCCAGCACTCTGTGTACTGTACCATGTAGCTGCCGTCATATTACCAACTTTATTTTTCCATATTGATAATGTCTTCATGTTGTATGATTTTAGATTAAGAAAAACAAAATTAAGGAAAATGTGTTGGAAAATAATCCCAAAATAAAATTATTATTTGAAGATTGTCTACCTCGCTTTTCCTTTTGATAGTATAACCAAGAGTCAACTATATGTATAGTTTAGTAAGGAACTTACTGATAGTTGTCTATAAGTGGAATGGGTGAAAATTTTTTATGCAGAATCTGTTTCCTAATTTGTCTTTCCTGATCATCTCCTGACCTGTGACTGAAACACATATCCCAAACAAAATTAGAATCATAGAATGCTTATGTTGGAAAGCTTCTTTCATTTTTTCTCACATGACTCTTGTCCTAAAGCATAAATCAATTAAAATAATTGAGTATTAATTAGGTACCTACTATGTATCTGGTAATGTACTTAGTGGTACAAGTACAAAGAATGGATCCTTCCTATAAAGGAAGTTCTATTTGAATATCTGCAATGTTGTCATTGCTTTCTAGGACAGCTATTTCCAATTCTTAGGAAAGTCTTCTTTATATAATTATATTTTTATAATTATAGTAAGTATAAATTAATGTAAAAATCTTCTGCTTTCAGATTTCTATAAGTTGTTCCAACTTCTAGTTTCCAGATCTAGGGAGAATGAGTAATTCTTTTTCAAAAGGTCGAAAATAATCATTTGCTTTCATTAGATCTTTGAAGTTCCTTCAATTTTTCCTCCTGTCGTATTTTTGATGACACTCACCATTGTTACTATTTCTTTCTAGATTTTTTTCTTAATTCTGGTGCCCAAAATTGAACACAGTACTCCAGATGTCATCTGATAAAGCAAGATTACATTGCAACTATATTTTATTTTGCATTTAGATTTATCTTATCTAAGATCCTATTAGTCATTTTGGCTACCACATTATACTGTTGAGTATATTCACTTTGAGGTCACAACTTTCCAAACTTCCAGAATTGTTTATTTTGCCTAAACACCTTACAGCCATAATACCCCAATCTTGCACATAATTACTTTTTGAAATTTAAGGGTCCAGTGGTTTGCATTTTTCCTTTAAAATTCACATTTTTACATTTGTCTTTTTAGTTTCAACACAACAGAGTCCAGCAGCCAGAGTTTAACTCTGGCTGCTGGACTCTGTTGTATTGTCCATTTCAAGTTCCAGGTTGCAATCTTGGATCATAGTCCCAGTTCTTTGTCCCAGAATGAGGAGGAGGAGGAGTATATTAGTGCTTGTGGCCATAGGGGAGCAAGGGACCCTGATCACAGTTCCAGGTTGGAAAAGAGTGCTTGCAATCATTTATAGATGAGAGCACAGGCTAGGAGAATATTAAACATACTTCTTCTTAGATAATACCACTTTAGAAGAACTGAAAACTTGTAGAATCTTTGAACAAGTTCTTTTTGAAAGCAGCTGTATACAAAGAACCTGAAGCTTGGAACACTGTTCCCTTCGCAACATGGATGGAGCCCAATTTTAATAGATTATTTTACAAGTTAAAAATCATGAAAATACTGGGAAAATGAGCAAACAACAACAAAAAAGAAATGCAACCTAAAAAAGTTATTATGATGACAAGAAATACCAAAACACAATCTCAGAAGAAGAGACTGAAGTCAATACTGTTGCATCTGTAGCCTCTAAGAAAAATGTTCTTATTTTTATCTTATTGTTCTCAAACTGAAAGAGAATTAATAGAGGAGCTCAAAAAGGATTTTAAAATTTATGAGTATTAAAAGAAAAATTAGGAAAAGAAATGAGAGTTATGCTGGAAGATCATGAAAAAAGTTGACAGCTTGGTAAAAAATTAAAGAAAATAATACTATTTAATAATAATACTAAAGATTTAAGACTAAAATAGTAAAAGAGGCACAAAAATCCACTAAAGAGTAGAAATTCTTAAGAAGAAGAATTGGCTAAATGGAGAAAGATATACTAACAAAGTTTCACAAGAAGAGATAAAAAGAAATACCCCATTTAAAATAACTACGAATAGAATGAAATACCTTGGAGAAAACCTGCCAAAACAAGCCCAGAAAGTATAAGAATATAATTATAAAACAATTTTTACACAATATCTCATGTAAATAATTGAAGAAATTTAATTGTTTATGGGTGGTCAGAGCCAATATAATTAAAATGACAATCCTTTCTAAACTAATGTACTTATTCAATGGCATCTCAATCAATTATTTTATTTAGCTAGAAAAAGTAACAAAATTCATTAAGAAGGAGCTATAGTAGTACCAGATTTTAAGCTGTTTATTAAAGAAGCAATTATCAAAACTCTCTGGTACTGTGAAAGAGAATTCTTTACTCTATTGTCTATCCTGAGTTAACAGGAATTTATGTACCTCACTAGATTGTGAAGACAGGATTAACTCTCCTTCATCCACCTTTTGATTGAATCAACACAAATTTGAAGTGGGTGGAGAGTCTCCCAAACCACTTAGTGAATTCACACCCTCAGAAACTCAATCAGCCATGTAAAAGGGGAATTTAGATATTTATATTTAAGGTGTGGCCACCAGGAATCAATTAGCTTGATTCCACAATTAAAATAGACCCTATCTGGATACCTTTTATAGAAGTTTATTTACAATTAGGAAGGTTGAAGGTAGGGAAATAGAGAGAGAGAGAGACTCTGATCCGGACCACCGGAGGTCTGGGCCGGGTGAGAGTGAGAATCTAGAGGCTAATAAAACAAGGCTACCAGCCATAAGGTCTTAGACAATTTGAGAGGTAAAGAAGCCTCCTTTAGGGTAGAGACTCTAGAAATGCCAAGAGAGGCGCAAGGAAGTCAGCCTAACTTACCCACCTGACAATTCAGAGGGGAAGCTGCCTGAGGTCTCAGCAGAGATCCTTCAGCACCAAGTTCAAAGCACGAACTAACTCAACAGGAAGTTACCATCATATTTGAAAGATAGCAGCTTTTGTCACTTCCTAGAGGTCCACCTCTAATTCAAGTGGACAAATGGCAGCCTCAGCACTGTTTTGGACTGCCCTTTGGGCAGTCCCTTGTTCTTGATTTGTTACTTATTGTCACATGTGGGTAACTCATCTCCCCTCCCCACTAAGGGAGGTGGGGATGACATTATCTCTGGTGGCTAGAGGTTTAACTATGAATGGGCGTGAGCTAATTCTATTTACACAGCCAGGATGAGTATTCACCTCTCCAGAAGAGGAATTTTAGAAAATTCATACCCTTAGATGAGAACATAACCTACAGAAGGTGAGAACTCAAGTTTCAGAAAGTGAGTTCATCCCACAAACATTGTCCTCGTGGGTAGTGCTAGACAATTTAGAAATTGTGATTGGCCCCTGTGAAGAGGGGAAGGGACAAGTAGCCACTTTAACAGATCTTTCAGCTTTGAGGGAGATTGTCTTTGAGAAGATAGTCTGAAGAGAGTGTCTTCTGGAGATAGTCTTTGAAGGAACTTCACTGAAGACTGTGGCTTGGATCATGGGCTTGGAACTCGGCTTTAACTTAGACTCTGACTCTTGGACTACTTCGTTGGGTGAGTGAAAAGGGCTGACTCCTTTCATAATTTCTGGAGAGACTAGTTTCCATTTTGGAGGAGGCTGTGTTGGTTACTCACCACTGGCCCTCCTGGCCAAGGACTAGTATAGGTATTTTCTCTAACCCTTTTCACATTTCTCTATTGTTTCCCCCTCTATTCTGTAAATAAATTTTTGACTCAAGATATAATAAATATTGACAACCACATCATTTCATAAAATTATTTTCCAACCATTAGTTTTCACCTTTACACAACTAGCTAAGAAATAGAAAGGCACATTAGTGGACAGAACAGATATGCAATAAGCAATAGTAAAAGATTATGGTAACCTTGTATTTGACAAAAATATATGTTCAAGCTCTTTGACAAAAATATAGATCCAGGCTATATGAAATCATGGATTATTAAAAATTGGTGGTATAAATAGAAGGTAGTTTGGCAGAAACTAAGCATAGACCCATATTTTATAGCATTCACTAAGATTAGATCAAAATGTTTATATGATTTATACATAAAAGTAGTTAATATAAATAAATTATAAGAACAGGGAACATACCCTCTTTCAGATCTATTTATAGGAGAGGAATTTATGAGTAAATGAGATATAGAGCATTGAGAAATATAAAGTTGACAATTTTGATTACATTAAATTAGAAAGTTTCTCTTCAAATGAAACTAATGTAGCCAAAATGATAAGGAAATCAGAAAAATGAAGAAAAAACTTTATCTGAGAGATCATATTACATATATAGAGAAATTTGTCAAATTCATAAGAATAAGCGCCATCCCCAATTGATAAATGGTCACAAGATATGAACAGACAGCTTTTGGATGAAGAAATGAAAGCCCTTATATTGGTATATGAAAAAAATGCTCGAAAATCACTATAGATTAGAGAAATGCAAATCTAAACAATTCTGAGATGTCTTCCACCTATCATATTGATTAAATGATAAAAAAAAGACAAAATGGCAAATATTGGCAGGGATGTAGAAAAAATGGGAATAGCAATAAGTGCACAATTGGTAGATTGTGAAATGATCTAACCATATTGGAAGGCAATATGCAATTATACCCAGAGATTTATAAAAATGTTTATACCCGTAGACTCAGCTATACATTTTCTGAGTATGTTTTCCAAGGAAATCAGGGAATAAGGAAAATAACTTTTATGTTGCAAAATATTTATAGCAACACTCTTTGTGGTGGCAAAGAACTGGAAACTGAGGGAATGCCCATCAATTGAGGAATGACAACCAAATTGTGGTATATGATTGTGATGGAATAGTATTACATGATAAGAAACAATGAGCAGGCTAATTCTTTTTTAAAACTTAGAAAGGTACTACACAGGATCATGAACAGTGAAATGATTAGAACCAAGAGAACAGATTCATAATTAATACTTGAAGAATAAATTGTGAATGTTACTTCCAGAGAATGAAAGGAAAGGTGAAAACATGAAAGACTTTATCAGCATGAACTTGTATATCTCCTGGGTCATGTCTTGTGATGTGGGAAGGAAGGGCTGGGGTTGGGACACTTGTGGATGAATTCTATTAAAATTTTTTTTAAATCCTTACCTTCTATCTTAGAATCAATACAGTGTGTTGGTAATAAGGCAGAAAAGTGATAAGAGCTAGGCAATGGGGGTTAAGTGACTTTCCCAGGATCACATATCTGGAAAGTGACTAAGGGCAGTTTCAAACATAGGACGTCCTGTGTCTAGGCCTTGCTCTCAATTCCCTGAGCCATCTGGCTGCCTCCTATTGATCTATTAATTTTTTATAAAATGAAAGCAACTGGTTTGAAAAATAAATCCAGGATAAATAATTTTAAAATTATCGAACCTACCTGAAAGCTATGATCCAAAAAAAGTGCGTAGACATCATCCTTAAAAGAATCGTCAATGAAAACTTCCCTAGCATTACAGAATCAGAGGATAAAATAGAAATTGAAATAATCCACTGATTACTTCCTGGAAGAGATCCCAAAAGGAAACTCTTTGGAATATTATAGCCAAATTCTAGAACTTCCAGGTAAAGGAGAAAATCTTGCAAGTAGCCAAAGACAAACAATTTAAATATCATGGAGTCACAGTCAGGATGATACAAGATGTAGCAGCTTCTATATTAAAGGATCAGAGGGCCTGGAATGTGATATTACAGAGGGCAAAGCAGCTAGGATTGCAAATAAGAATCCCTTATCTAGCAAAATTGAGTATTATCCTTCAGAGTCAAAATGGATATTCATTGAAATAGAGGACTTTCAAACAATCTTGATGAAAAGACGAGAGCTAAATGGAAAAATTTGACTCTCAAATACAAGATTTAAGAGAAGCACAAAAAAGTAAACTGGAAAGAGAAATCAAAATACATTCAATAAGGTTAAATTGTTTACATACCTACATACGAAGATGATTCTTCTAACTGCTAAGAACTTTGGTATTATTAGGGCAAACTGCTCTGAGAAAAGGTCGGTAAAGGAAAGGTAGAAGGGGAGTGAGTAAGTTTATTTCACATAAAAAAGGTACAAAAAAGCATTTATGTTGGAGGGGGAAAGTGGTGAAAGTGGGGAGGGGAATGCTTGAACCTTACTTTCATCAGAATTTGTTTAAAGAAGTAGGAATATACACATTTAATTGAATGTAGAAATCTATCTTACCCTACAGGTAAGTAGTGGAAGAGAATAAGAGACATGTGAGGCTTTGCACTAAAAGGGAGAACAAATTGGAGAATATGGTGGTTAGAAGCAAAATACTTTTGAGGAAGGATAGGATGAAAGGACAAATTTGAATAGGATAAATAGAAGAAAAATGGGAAGGAGAGTAATGCATAGTAGCATTCACAATGGTGAAAAACAGTTTATAAGTTTCTCTAATAAAGACTTCATTTATCAAATACATATAGAAATGAGTCCAATTCATAAGAATATAAGCCATTTTCTAATGGATACAGAGTCAAAGATATGAAAAGTCAGCTTTTTGATGAAAAAACCAAAGCAATCTATAGTCATGAAAAAATGATTTAAGTCAATTAAAGAAATATTAATCAAAATTCTCTGAGATAAAACCTTATATCAGATTTACTATTATAACAGAAAAGGATAATGACAAATTGGATGAGATTTGAGAAAATTGGGTTGCTAAGGCATTGTTGGAGGAGTTGTGAACCGATTAGGCTGTTCTGGAAAGCAATTTGGAACTATGCAATACCATTCCAACATCCAAATCTCAAAGAGATAAAAAATAAGGAAAAGGACCTATATGTACAAAAATATTCATTCATTCATTCATTCATTTTTATTTTTATTTTTGTTTTGTTTTTATTTTATTATTTAGAAAATTTTTTTCCATGGTTACATGATTCATGTTCTTACTCTCCCTATTCTCCCCCTGTAACCAATGTGCATTTCCACTGGTTACTTAATGTGTCATCAATCAAGACCTATTTCCATATTATTGATAATTGCACTTAGTGTGGTCATTTAGTGTCCATCCCAAATCATGTCTACTTCAACCCATGTATTCAAGCAGTTGTTTTTCTTTTGTGTTTCCACTCCTGCTGTTCATCTTCTGAATGTGGGTAACATTCTTTTCCATAAATCCCTCAGAATTGTCCTGGATCATTGCATTGCTGTTAATACAGAAGTCCATTACATTCGATTCTACCACAGTGTATCTGTCTCTGTGTACAATGTTCTCCTGTTTCTGCTCCTTTCACTCTACATCAATTCCCAGAGGTCATTCCAGTTCACATGGAATTCCTCCAGTTTATTATTTCTTTGAGCACAATAGTATTCCATCACCAGCATTTACCACAATTTGTTCAGCATTCCCCAATTGAAGGTCATACACTTGTTTTCCATTTTTTTTTTGCCACCACAAAGTGCGCAGCTGTAAATATTTTTGTACATGTCTTTTTCCCCATGATCTTCTTGGGGTACAAACCCTGCAATTGTATGGCTTGATTAAAGGGCAGACAATCTTTTATTGTTCTTTGGCCATAGTTCCATATTGCCATCCAGAATGGTTGAATCAGTTTACAACTCCACCAGCAATGCATTAATGTCCCAATTTTGCCATATCCCTTGAAGGAAGGTTGCTTAGCAGTACCAGATATTAAACTGTAACCATGATGGGCAAACTATTCCCTGCCTGGATCTGGACCATGGGGAATAGTTTGCCCACCACCGAACTATAATACAAAGTGGTGGACATCAAAACAATATGGTACTGGCTAAGAGACAGAAGGGAGGATCAGTGGAATAGACTTGGGATAAGTAACCTCAGCAAGACAGTCTATGATAATCCCAAAGTGCACAATTTTGGGGACAAAAGTCCACTATTTGACAAAAACTGCTGGGAAAATTGGAAAACAATATGGGAGAGATTAGGTTTAGATCAACATCTTACATCGTACACCAAGATAAATTCAGAATGGGTGAATGACTTGAATATAAAGGAGACTTTAAGTAAGTTAGGTAAACACAAAATACTATACTTGTCAGATCTCAGGGAAAGGAAAGATTTTAAAATCAAGCAAGAGTTAGAAAAAATTGCAAAATGTAAAATAATTTTGATTACATCAAATTAAAAAGTTTTTGTACAAACAAAAAACAATGCAACCAAAATCAGAAGGGAAACAATAAACTGGGAAAAATCTTTTGAACAGAAAAACTCTGACAAAGGTCTAATTACTCAAATATATGAGGAGCTAAATCAATTATACAAAAAAATCTAGCCATTCCCCAATCGATAAATGGGCAAGGGACATGAATAGACAATTTTCAGATAAAGAAATCAAAACTATCATAAGCACATGAGAAAGTGTTCTAAATCTCTAATAATTAGAGAAATGTAAATCAAAACAACTCTGAGGTATCACCTCACACCTAGCAGATTGGCTAAAATGACAGCAGGGGAGTGTACAAAAATATTTAAAGCATTTCTTTTTGTTATAGCAAAGAATTACAAAGTGAGGAGATAGCCATCAGTTATGGAATCACTGAGTAAGTTATGTTTTATGATTATAATGAAACACTGTTGTACTATAGAAAATGATAAGCAGGATGATATCGGAAAAACCAGGAAAGACCTACACAAACCAGTGTAGGGTGAAGGGAGCAGAACCCGGATAGAGAACGTTATACACAGTAACAACAGTAACTGTGCAACAAACAAATGTGAATGACTTAGGTATTCTCAGCAATACAAAGAACTGGTCGGAAGCTGAGCAGGTCAAAACCCCTGTGCCAATCAGTAGTGGGATCATGTCTGTGAATATCCACTGTACTCCAGCCTGGGCAAGATCAGTTTGCAGTTCAATTGGAGTTTGTAGAATAAAAGGTCTCAGAGGCTGACCTTTGGTGTATATTCCATTTGAATGCTTGAAAATAGACTATATATGTATGCCCAAAGATAGAGGATTCAAATATGCATTTGTCATAATTGACCAGTTGACAAGGTGGCCAGAGGTATTCCCTGCCAAAAAGACCAACGCAGCTTTCGTGATAAAATCCCTACTGAAAGACATCATTCCTACATTTGGTATACCCTATCGGCTCAGACGGAGTCATTTTACTCATGCAATACTCCAAGATGTCTACAAGAATCTAGGAATAAAAGGGAATTATTGGGCAGCTGGGTAGCTCAGAGGAGTGAGAGTCAGGCCTAGAGACAGGAGGTCCTAGGTTCAAACCCGGCCTCAGCCACTTCCCAGCTGTGTGACCCTGGGCAAGTCACTTGACCCCCATTGCCCACCCTTACCACTCTTCCACCTATGAGACAATACACCGAAGTACAAGGGTTAAAAAAAAAGGGGAGGGGGGATTATTATACCATTCATGACCCAGAAAGTGCTGGGCAGGTGGAAAGATTCAACAGAGAAATAAAGACACTTATTGGCAAAGTCTGTACAGAAACTCATTTAAAATGGACAGATGCTTTGCCAGTAGTGTTATGGTATATGAGAAGCAAACTTAAAGGGTACTTAACATCTTTCCCCATTTGAAATGCTATATGGCCAACCTGTTTGGCAAGGGAGAGCTCACAAAACTCCATATTTCTCAATGCTGGGTGCAGATTGTGAATTGCATAAATATATCCAGGCCCTGCAACAAAGACTCACAGAACTCCGTGAACTTGGTTTGATTCAACAGAGTTCCCCTTGTTTACGTCTTGCATGATTTAAAACCAGGAGACATAGTGTACATAAGAAACTTCTCAAGAAAATCAGTAACAGACCCCAAATGGTTAGGACCCTATAAAATTTTGCTCACTACCGCTACAAATGTAAAAGTAGAAGGAAAAGATTCGTGGTTCCAAGTGACCCACGTGAAATCTGAAAAGAAACATAAAAATACAGAACACCCAGAAACAGTTCAAGATAGACAAATTACAGAAAGTGCTGAGGACTAAGAATTGAAATTCAAAATCATTGCAAAACATCTGAAAGGGCATTTAACTTACTCATGAAAACGATTGATGTCACTAACAAAGCATCACAATCCATACTGTTCCTGCATCTGGACCAGAGAGCCCATCTGACAAGATGTATGACCACAGACAGCATGTGACAGAGATACAGAGAAGGGGAAAAGAATCAAGAGAAGAAAAGGAAATCGAGAAAATCACCAAGAAGAAAGATGCAAGGAAAGAGTACTTGAAAAGACATTGTGAAAAAACTTTTGAACTTTGCAAAAAATGGACAATTGTACAAAGAAGAGGACAGAGGGAAACAGTTTACTTAAGACCGTGCGGTGATAGCGAAAAAAACAGAAATTAACCTCACACTTTAGGGAAATTGCAACTACAGTACATAGCTTTAAGATACAAGAGAAATCTACAGACAACTTGAAGAAAACTGACAACTTTGAAAACAAGGATGAGTATTTTGCATGCTCAGTACTTAAAGAGAACACAAAACACAACACAAAACTGATATCTAGTTGACACCTCTTGTAAATAAGTGTCTGAAGATTGTGAAAATACAATATATATCTATAATATCAATAGTTGCAAGTTCCATAAGATTTTAACCATATAAGAAGATCAAGAAATTTTCTTGTCTGATTAATATCCCTATGCAGGACTGATGTTTGTACAATTGTATAATAGTGCAAATAATGTAAATTTTATACATACCTGTAACATAGATTGGAAAAGTAGAGTAGAACTGTGAATAATAATCCCTAACCATGTAGATACTGTAGCATATTAACAAGTTAGCAGATAATTTGGATATTAGACATAGGGAAAGTGCAGAAAGGGCTAGGGAAGTTCAAAAAATTTTTAGTGAGCCAGTGGAGGGAAAGCATAAGAATAAAATATATAAATGTAGTTGGATAGATAACTAAGAATACTAACATACTAAAATAGATTCTAAATATAAAAATATTGCATTTAAAACATAGGTAGTTTAAACATAATTTGATAACAGCTAGGAATAATAAGATACTTGTATTGCATTACTTGATAGACGTACATTAAAAGTAGAAACAAGTTAAAATTCTTTTAAATTCATAGCTGGGTTAAATAATAACTTATAAGAGTTTAAGGATAAGAAAATTGTTACACTATAAACTTAGACATTGTGTTCAATGGAAAACTTTTCTTGTTACAAAATTGTTTTATACCCTGCGAATATTGTTATATAAATTGCAACCCTCAAACCTCTACCAACCTCTCCAAAACCTAGAATAGGATAGAACAGGAATAGACAGATAATTAGTATAGTGATAAGACAATATAAGGATTTATTATTTTGGAGGGAGGGGAAACATAAAATAGGAATAGGAAATAGTGATGCATGACTTAAGTGGAACTTTTAAAGTCCCACCACACTGGGATACCGTAAGGATGGAATTTGTACAAAGGGAATGGGACCAATGGAGCCAGAGAAGGCAGTTGCTGACAGTTGCTGACAGTTGAGACCAGAGAGGATTCTTAGGAATTTCTCTGAGGAAGGGAGGAGAGGTCTTAGGTGGAAGGATTGGGAGGAGGGAAGAGGAGGACATCCCAGCTTGGATCCAGTCCTGAGGGCTTCCTGAGGATCTTTCTTTGGAAATTGAAACCACGATTCCCTGATCAAAGCCTTTCCATCACATCTAACCCATCAAGACTTCAACCATTGAGTCAGCTAAGTTTGGACTTCATTTTGGGAGCAATCTCTTACTCTCTTTCACCCATTACCAACCTTGCTGAGAGACCCCTTTCAGTCAAAACTTACAATTACAGAAAAGGATAGAAATAGAAAAACATAAGGAGGAGTGAGGGGAGAAGCTTAGGAGTGGGAACCACTAAGGTTCCCACCAAAGTGATGGACCTCATAGCAATAGTGAAGAGGACACCCCCAATCCTGCTGCCCTTCACCCTTTTCCCCAATCCCTGATTTTCAAAAAATAAAAAGCCATTCTACAGTCAGATAGTATTCCAGTGTTCCAGAGAGACAACGAGGGAGAGGGAACCGCAGCTTAGTCTGGCTGCCTCCATCTTGAAGCTGGACCACCCGCTATGAATTTAACTGATCGAGGGGAGATTTGTGTGAACCCTATCCTTATTCAGGATCGGATTGGAGTACCAGATACCTCCTCTTATAGGGAAGCCTTGCCCCCAGCTCCTGAGGGGTGGCAGGACCATTCAAATCACCAAGTTTTGGGCTGACACCCCCTTAAAGTCTCTTAGTGTATATTTGGGCCCAGGGGTGTGCTGGAAGAGAGACTCACCACATAGACTTTCTCTCTCTCCCTTCTATCAAACATCGGTTACAGGCTATTTTAATTGTTACAACATTAATCTATCCTACTAAATATTGTTCCAGTGGTTGGCTCAGCCAGGACTTGTTAACCTTCAATAAGAATTAAAGTATTTCCAGAAGAAAGGAAGGGAAAACCTGCAATCCATTCACCCAAGACAATGACTAGAGCTGAAGGTGACTCCTGAGGCCTACTTTCTTCTTTGAGCCCACCTTCTTCTTTAAGCCTGACTCCCTCCTTGGAGTGACTCTCTTCTTGGCGTACACTCTCTCCTCTTTGGAGTGACTCTCTGAGTTCGCTCTCTATTAGCCTTCTTCATCAGACTGCCTGCTTTTATGGTGATTTCCTGTCCCTGCTCCTTTTCATGGGGACCAATCACAGTTTCCAAATTGTCTGAGTTGTCACCTTTGGATTCACACCTTTCTGACTGTGTAAACTCTTTTTTTCACCTAGCATCAAGTAAGGTGTGAACTCACTAAGTGGTTTTCAAGCTTCTCACATCTAGTTTCAGCTTATGTTGATTCAAAGTTATTGCTAACCAAAGTGTTAACTCCAACTAGGCAAAGAGAACAAAGGATTCCCTTTAAACAAGTGTGAACTCAAAGACAGCCAAGAATTCCTTTTTACAGTATGGCATTGACTAAGTAAATTAATTTGGGTAGGATTGTCATTTTTATATTACCTTATCCTAGCAGTGAACAATTAATGTTTTTCAAGTTATTTAAATCTAGTTTTAATTGTGTGAAAAGCATTTTGTAGTTGTGTTCATAAAATTCCAGTTTTTTTCTTGGTAGTTAGATACCTAAACATTTTATATTATCTGGAGCACTAATGGGCAAACTATGGCCTGCAGGCCAGATGTCGCCCCTTGAAATGTTCTATCCCACCATGGGACATTATTCCTAATCTGACGAATACGAGTAGGATACAATACAATGAAACTTCAAAAAAGTTGCCTTAGAAACAGACTGACAGATGAGCATTTCCTTTCCTTTGGCCCCCTCTTTAAAAAAGTTTGCCCACCATTGGTCTGGAGTGATTTAAAAATGGAGTTTCTCTCTCTTTTTTTTTTTTTTTTTTTTAAACCCTTGTACTTTGGTGCATTGTCTCATAGGCGGAAGATTGGTAAGGGTGGGCAATGGGGATCAAGTGACTTGCCCAGGGTCACACAGCTGGGAAGTGGCTGAGGCCGGGTTCGAACCTAGGACCTCCTGTCTCTGGGCCTGACTCTCACTCCACTGAGCTACCCAGCTGCCTCGGGAGTTTCTCTTTCTAACTCCTGCTTCTGAGTTTTGTTGAATATGTACAGAAATGCTGATGATTTATGTGGGTTTATCTTGTACCCTTCAATTTTGCTAAAGTTGTTAATGATTTCTAGTAGTCTTTTAGTTGATTTTCTAGGATTCTTTAAATAGACAATCATATCATCTTCACAGAGTGATAGTTTAGTCTCCTCATTGTCTACTTTAATCCCTTCACTTTCTTTTTCTTCTTTAATTGCTACTGCTAACATTTCTAATACAATATTAAATAATAGAGGTGATAATGGGAATTCTTGTTTCACTCCTTATTGGGAAGGCTTTTAACTTGTCTCTATTGCAGATTATACTTGCTAATGGTTTTAAACATATACTGTTTATTATTTTGAGGAATGACCCTTATATTCCTTTACTTTCTAGTGTTTTCATTAGGAATGGATGTTGTATTTTGTCAAAGGGTTTTTCTTCATCTTCTTAGATAATCATGTGATTTCTGTTGTTTTGGTTATTGATATGGTCAATTATAGGATCAGTTCCTAATAGTAAACCATCCTTGTATTCCTGGTATAAATCCCACCTTGTAATAATGAATAATCCTTGTGATAAATTGGCTTAGTCTTTTTGCTAGTATTCTATTGAATATTTTTGCATCTATAGTCATTAAGGAGATTGGTCTGTAGTTTTCTTTCTCTGTTTGATCTGCCCATACCATATTTGTATCATGAAAAGTATTTGATAAAACTCCTTCTTTGTTTATTTTGTCAAATAGTTTTTATAGTATTATTGGGATTAGTAGTTTTTTAAATTGTAACAATTAAATTTAGTTTTTTGACTCAATAAGAGAGTTATAAAGTAATATTATGGTTGCTGATTTTAAAATATTATAGCTTAAGTTAAGATGACTTTTAGCTGCTTTTATTTACAAAGAGGTGGAAAGAATGAAAGTGGGAAATGTAGATAAAGAGACAGATTCTTTACAAGCCCTACTAGCCCTAGGTTTAGATCTCTGTGGGGAGCCTTCAGCCAGAAGTCCACCAGCACAGCCTCCTCTACAGCCTGAACCATTCACCTAGCCAGCCAATGCAGGATCCAGGGAAAGAGTCTCCTCCAAAGCCAAGGCAAGAATCTCAGCCACTCACTCCAACCACCAGAAAAGGAATGCTCCAAGGTCATGTTGATCTCTTCTTTTTATGCTCCTTTTCCATGTCATTTCTTATCTCCCCTACTTCTTCACAGAAACCAATTACTATCTTTCAATTTGCTTAGACCTAACCAGGGCTTGGCATTCCCCTTAAAAGTGAGAGTTTTTGACTTGTGAAATCTCTTACATGTTGAAAGTATGGGAGCTTTGAGTTCTTCATTGATTGAGTTAAAAGTTGCTGATTTATTTCATTAAAATAGACAAAGAGATAATTCAATATTCACAAAATGTTTAATAGAATTCACTTGTAAATCCATCTGGCCCTGGAGATTTTTTCCTAGGCTGTTCCTTGATGGTTTATTTAATTTTTTTTCTGAGATGGGAATATTTAAGTATTTTATTTCCTCTTTTGTTAATCTAGGCCAGTGATGGGCAAACTATTCCTGTGGTCCAGATCCAGGCCATAGTTTGCCCTTCACTGCCTTAAGCAATTTCCTAATCACTATGCTCCCACATCCATATATAATGATTAGGGAAATTTTTAAGGCAGTGATGGGCAAACTACAGCCTCTGTCTGACCTATGGGGAATAGTATGCCCATCACTGATCTAGGGAATTTATGTATTTGTAAATATTTCCCAATTTCACCTACATATTGTCATATTTATTGCTATATAATTAGGCAAAATAGTTCTTAATACCTTAATTTCCTCTTTATTATAGATGATTTCACCCTTTGATACTGTTAATTTGATTCTCTTTCTTTTTTTTATTAGATTAACTGGTACTTTATTTTATCTGTTTTATCAAAGTACCAGCTCCTAGTCTTATTTATAAGTTCAATAGTTCTTTTGCTTTCAATTTTGTTAATTTCTCCTTTAATTTTTAGGATTTTCTATTTAGTTTTTATCTGATGATTTTTAATTTGTTCTTTTTTCTAATTTTTAAAGTTGCAAACCCAATTCATTGATCTCCTCTGTCTTGATTTTGTTGTTGTAGGCACTCAGAGATATAAATTTTCCTCTGAGTACTGCTTTGACTGCATCCCATAGGTTTTGATATGTTGTTTCTTCACTGTCATTCTCTTCAGTGAAACCATTAACTGTTTCTTTGATTTGTTCTTTAATCACCAGTTTTGAGGAATAAAATTATTTAGTTTCCAATTAATTTCAAATTTGCCTTACCATGGACCCTTGTTAATTATAATTTTTATTGCATTATGATCTAAAAACATGCATTTATTATTTTTGCTTTCCTCAATTTGTTTGCAATATTTCTAGTACATGGTCAATCTTTGTATATTTACCTTGTAATGCTGAGAAGTAGGTATATTCCTTTTTATCCCTGTTTAGTTTTTTCCATATATCTATTAACTCTAATTTTTCTAGCATTTTATTTACTTCTCTTACTTCTTTCTTATTTATTTTTCAGTTCAATTTATCTAGTTCTGAAAGTGGAATGTTGAGATCCCCCACTTGTATTATTTTACTATCTATTTCCTCTCTGAGCTCCTTTAATTTTTCCTTTAGAAATCTAGATGCTTTACCATTTGGTACATTTAACATTTAGAAGTGATATTACTTCATTGTTTATATTCCCTTTTGCAAAATGTAATTTCCTTCCTTATCTCTAATCAGATCAGTTTCTACTTCAGCTTTTTCTGGTATCTTGATTGCTACTTCTGCTTTTTTTACTTTAGATCAGTGATTCCCCCAGTGGGTGCCGCAGTGATCCAGGGAGGTGGTGATGGCCACAGGTGCATTTATCTTTGCTATTAATTGCTATTAAAATTAAAAAAAATTAATTTCCAGGGGGCTAAGTAATATTTTTTCTGGAAAGGGGGCAGTAGGCTAAAAAAGTTTGGGAACCACTGTTTTAGATGACGCATAATAAATTATGCTCTAGCCTTTTACCTTGATTCTGTGTGTGTTACCCTGCCTCAAATGTGTTTCTTGTAAACAACCTATAGTGGGATTTTGGTTTTTAATCCACTCTGTTATCTGCTTTTGTTTTATGGGTGAGTTCTTCCCATTCACATTAAGCATTGTTATTACTAACTGTGTATTGCCCTCCATCATATTATCCCCTTTAAATCCTGCTCTGTTCCCTTCCTCTCTCTTTTTCCTCACTATTATTTTGCTTTTTGTTATCCCCTCCCACTTCCTCCTTCCAGTTGCTACCCTCTTCCCTTGTCTTATTCCCCTTTGACTTCTCTGTGGGGTAATATAGAATTCTGTACCTCACTGATTAGGGTAAGATAGAATTCTATACCTCACTGAGTATACTTGTTTTACCCTCTCTGAGCCCTTTATGATGTAAAGTTTAAACATTGGCCATCACCACCCTTATCTTCCCTATTTTTCACACCTCTTTATGTTATATAATTTACCCCATTCTCTCTCTCTCCCTTCTCTTTTATTTCAGTACTACCTTCTCTTTCATCCCTTCATTAATTTTTTACATATTCATATGCATATATACCATAGCATATATACATATCATTTTATAACATCACATTTACATATCCATCATATCATTATCATCATAATCAGCTTAATTCTCCACCTTCTTTCTCAGTAAATTCCTTCTGTCTTTTCTTCTACTAGGAGTAATTTTTGAGAATTATAGAAATCCTCTTTCCATGTAGACATATAAAACTTTTGATGAGTTCCTTAATTTTTCTCTTCCTTATTTACCTTTTGAGGCTTCTCTTGTGTCTCCTGTTTGGACATTTTTTTTAAAATCTGGTTTATTCTTCAGGAATGCTTGGAAATCTTTTATCTTATTGATTGTCCATTTTACCCCAGAATGAATATACTCAGTTTTGTTGGATAGATGATTCTGGGTTGTAAACCCAAATATTTTGCCTTCTTGTATAGCATATTCCATGCCTTTTGATCCTTTAATGTAGAAGCTGCTAGATCCTATGTGATCCTGATTGTATCTCCATGGTATTTGAATGGTTTCTTTCTGGCTATTTGAAGTATTTTTTCCTTGGGTTGGTGGCTCTTGAATTTAGCCATTATATCCCTGGTAGTGATCATTTGAGAATTTCTTTCTGGAGGTGATCTGTGAATTCTTATAATTTCAATTTTATTTTCTTATTTGTGGATCTCTGGGCAGTTATCTTTGATAATTTCTTGTAATATGACTTCCAAGGTCTTTTTTTCTTAATCATGGCTTTCACGTAATCCAATAATTCTCAAATTGTCTCTTCTAGATCTCTCCTAGATCTATTTTCTAGGTCAGTTTTTTTTAATCAATAAGATATTTCATGTTTTCCTCTTTTTTTCTATTTCTTTGATTCTGCTTTATTGTTTCTTGTTTTCTCATGAAATCATTTGTTTCTAGATGGTAAATTCTGATTTTTAAGACCTGATTTTACTCTGTCAATTTTTGGTTCTCCTTATTCAATTGGTCTATTTCTTCTTATATCACTTTAATTACTCTTACCCACTTTTCCTCTGTTTTTCTTAATTGGTTTTTGAAATCTTTTTTGAGTTTTTCCAGAGTCTGTGTGCAATCCATATTTTTCTTTTGAACTTTTTCTCAAGCTTAGACTAAAATTCCCTGACTTAGGATCTGGACTTCTCCATAGGCTTGAAATTTCAATGGGTATGGGTTGGCTTGTGCCACTATTTGACCAGGCAAAATCTCAGGGTTTGGATGTTGGCTTGGATAGTATAGGTTCACAAAACCTTGGTCATATGAGGTGGGTTTATGTTATTTGAAACAACTTTTCTATCCCAATAAGTGTTCTTTTCTCTAGACTTGTCAATCTCAATTCCATTAGCTAATAGTTATATGATGTAATCTCAAAACCCTTTACTCTCATGGCTACTTATAGTTTTTCTTACATGTAAGATTTTACTTTTATTCCTGTGTAATTTCATTCAATTAGATTCATCCCTGTGTTATAACCTTTCAGGTTTTTAAAATTTTTATTTTTCCTGTATTCTATTATTTCTTTTTTTTTGTATTCTTTTATTTTTTGTATTTTTTTAAATAATTTTTTAAAACATTTATTAATATTCATTTTTAACCTGTTTACATACTTTATGCCCCTACTTTCCCCTTCACCCCTCCCCCTCCCCCCACCCATGGCTGACTGACGCACATTTCCACTGGTTGTAACATGTGTCCTTATTCAGGGCCTATTTCCATATTGTTGTTAGTTGCATTGGTGTGGTCGTTTCGAGTCCACATCCCCAATTATGTCCGCCTCAACCCATGCATTCAAGCAATTGTTTATCTTCTACGTTTCCTCATCTGCAGATCTTCCTCTGAATGTGGGTAACGTTCTTTACCATAAATCCCTCAGAGCTATCTTGTGTCATTGCATTGCTGCTAGTACAGAAGTCTATTACATTCGATTTTACCATAGTATATCAGTCTTTGTGTACAATGTTCTTCTGGCTCTGCTCCTTTCACTCTGCATCAGTTCCTGGAGGTCTTTCCAGTTCACCTGGAACTCCTCCTGTTTATTATTCCTTTTAGCACAATAGTATTCCATCACCAGCATATACCACAGTTTGTTCAGCCATTCCCCAATTGAAGGGCATACCCTCCTTTTCAATTCTTTGCCACTACAAAAAGCACAGCTATAAATATTTTTGTACAGGTCTGTTTATCTATGATCTCTTTGGGGTACAAACCCAACAGTGATATGGCTGGATCAAAGGGCAGGCATTCTTTTATAGCCCTTTGAGCATAGTTCCAAATTGCCAGCCAGAATGGTTGTATCATTTCACAACTCCACCAGCAATGCATTAATGTCCCAATTTTTGCCACATCCCCTCCAACATTCATTACTCTTATTCTATTATTTCTTAATGTAGTTAAATATTTCATAGGCTTTTTTGGCTTCCATATTATATTGTTCAATCATATTGAATTTGGCCCCTGAAATCTTTAGATCTTTTTCAAATGAATTGTTATCTCTAGTTACTCTTTCCACTTATTGTATTTATGATGTTAATTTAAAAAAAACTTACATGTAAGATTTTACTTTTATTCCTGTGTAATTTCATTCGATTAGATTCATCCCTGTGTTATAACCTTTCAAGTTTTTAAAATTTTTATTTTTCCTGTATATTAACTATATCTTTTAGGTTTATGCCATTTGCAAATTTGATAAGTACACTATCTATACTTTTATATAAATCACTGGTAAAAATTAAACTATATAATGTCAAACACTATACTAGGGCATGTCCTTGGACACGACCTTCCATTTTGACATTAAATTACTAATGACAGTTATTTGAGTTCTATTATAGTTTGGTTCCTTATGTGATGCTATCATCTATATTCTATCTCCATCTTTTCCATAATAATATAGTATAAGAACATTTTTCATGCATTATAAAATCTACATACATGACATATTTCTGATCTTATCATTTAATGGAATAGGATGAAACTAAACCTATTATTTCATTGCTGTTTTAGAATCTGACTGAGGAAGCTCCCACAAAATCAACTTTGCAGTCTTAGCATTTCCTAGGGCACCAAGAGTTTATGTTACTTACCCTGGATCCCTCTACCTGTATGCAGAGGCAGAAATTATACCTGGATTTTCTGACTTTTGGTGGTAGTTCTTTATAGTCACTTTATCATTTAATTACTGTTTTAGTCAAGGAAATAAATTTAGCCTGGCATGATCTGTTCTTGATGAAATCAGGCTGACTTTTTATGATTAATCTCTTTTTCTAGATATTCAATAACAAACCCATAATACGTTCTAGAATTTTCTCATGAGTCAAAATCAAGGTAATTGGCCTGTAGTTCAAGACTCCACTATCTTCCTTTTATTTGCACATCTGGAAGGCATTTCTTCCTAATTTTTAAAAAGATGATTAATAGTTGCTTAGCAGTCTATAGCTTCCAGTTCTTATAAAGTACAATCTTTTTCATTGTGAAGCTCAGTGTATGTTTGTATCCATATGTTTATATATGCACATATACATGTGTATACTATACATTCATAAACTACATTAACTCACATATACCTTTACATATTTGTCTTGCATATAGAGAAGCAACCTCAAAACCAAGAAAATCTGATTTTAAGCCTCCCTTGCTGACTATGTAACTCTCGACAAGCCACTTAACCTCTTAGTGCCTAATGAGACTAATCTCACAGAGCAGCTTTTCATCTGCATTGATAGAGAATTCCTTAAATAGACAGTACTTTTACTAATGAAATTATAGGTCTAGATGCAATCTCTATACTTCTATAATGTCCAATACAAAATAATAGACGAATAAGATCTCCTGTGATAGATTTAGATGGTATAATGTGGATAGATGGATAAAAAGCAAATTAAATAAATTAAATAATAAGGAATCCCAGAATGTTAGTTTCATTAGTTTCTCTAGTTATGTATGAATTTCACACACACATACATATACATACATACATATATATATGTAATTTCTTAGACATTTTAGAATTGAGTTCAATTCACTAAACATACAATTCTGTAGAATGTAGTCAGCATTGTGCTAGGCCGTGAATATACAAAGATTAAAAAGAGAGCCTTTCTTCTCAAAGAGTTTATGTCATATTTAAAAAAGAAACTAAAATAATGAAAGAATGCTGACTCTCCTTGACTCTCTTGAAGGAGGAGCACCAGCAGCAGGGACTGCTGAACATATATACACTCATGCACATCCATTCTTCTATATGGCCAGATTAGAGATTAATGCTATATATATCTCTTGTCTTTGCTTATTAACAACACCCTTTGGAAACTAAGATTTATTTCTCATATGCCACTTTCTACTAGTTCTATTTTTTCTTCTTCCTATATTAATCAATCTCAGGCTGCTTAAAGGAAAACTATCCACAATCCCCAACTTCTGTTCTCTTTTTCCTATCTTCCTCAACTCTAGTCATCTCTATCCCATTTAATCTTGTGCTTTCCTCCTCCCCCCTTCCACTATGCCTTCTGGAATCCTATTCTATAATGAACAGATTTCCCATCTCCCTCTACCTCTTTTGCACACAGTGTCTTGTTTACTAGACGTCACTGGGACCTGCCTCCACTGTGACAATATTGTATCCCTAGCTCTCTTCTTTACCACCAATCCTTACCTTCAGTTATGCTCCTTGATACATAACTAGAGGGAGTATTACAATATTATCTGCTCTTCTCTGCCACTTCTAGACTCTCTGTTATAGTTAAGAAATTTGGAAATATTGATAAATTTGGATAAGGTGAAGAATTTTGTAGGGTTGTCCCAGAGACTACAGAGTGGATAAGTAAGAAAGAGTGCTGTGCATGAGCTTAAAACTTTGAAGGAGTAGAGCAGGTAGAGTTCTGAGAGCAGTTGGTCTCAACTTCTGAGGAGACTGGCCAACTCAGCTTTTGCTCTCTGGATATAGCTTTGCTGTGGTAGGAAAGAAAGAGAACTCTGAAACCATCTTGAGAGTTTTCCACTTTACTCACTGTGGAAATTCATCGTGAAGAGGAACTTGTCAGATCTGCTACTTTGAAAACTTTTGTGAGAGGAGAAAGACCGAAGACCTGCTTGCCTGGGCTCTGAGTGCCATCTCAGAATCACACTTTGGTCAGTTAGGCTCTGAGACATATTGGCTAACTGACTTATCTACTTGGAGACACTCTTAACATAAATAAGTTACTTTTAATTAAGGATTATAGATACTTTTAGTCAAATAGTATTTTTATGGGTTTTTAAGCAGTGATAAGTATTGAGAGAGTACCTTGAGTGAATTCTCAGGACAAAGAAATAAATTCACTGTGAGGTGAAAGAGGTTGGGTAGAGAAATTAGTTTTCCCTTAGATTAAGGCCTCCTGTTATTACTAATCTTTATAATATAATATAAATAAATAGAATTTATATATATGTACCTCCCAAGTAGTTTGTGTGCTGGTTAGGTGAAGGGAAGTTACTCTTGGCTTACCTCCAAGGAAGAGAGCTGAAAAATACTTTTGATCAACCAGCAAAGTATATACCACAGTATCCTCCTTAATAACATCCTTTTACACCCCAATACTACATTGTTTAGGATGAAAATCTCAAAAAATTTGGATTTTTAGGACTGTCATTCCTTGGTCTCTTAGAATCTTTCCTCACAGTAGCTACTAGCTCACCATTAGCTGTTGGAATTCAAGCAGTTGCTGACAGGCTACAGTTCCAGTGGGAGAAGTAATAGAAGGGCACTATTTGGTATCAGTGGCAGGGAATCTTAGCTAGTGTATACCTAACAAGTTACTTTTAAATCACAGGCTTTTTTACTGTTTTGAGCTTAGTATCTAATAACATTACTATGTGGCAGCAGTTAGTGTGGCAACTAGCTTAACTGCATAACTTTATGTTCATAATTATGTCTGCTTTCATACACAACTGCATAGATTATGAGATATTAAAACCTGTACTGTCTATGACGGTACAACAAACAAGATCTTACTTACCTTTAATGACACTGATCCTGGCCTGTTTTTATACAATGACTAGGACCCTGAGTAAAATTGTTAAAAGATGGGATAGGACTAATAAGACTGCCAATGAGGAGAAACTGCAATACCTTACAACTATGCTAGAGCGCATGGAAGCTCAATACCAGGAATTGGCTAAAGTAAAAGTTACACTGCAAGGGATAATAGAACAAGAGGTAGCAAAGCTGGAGGGTGCAGAGAAACCTGATGCACCAACTAAGCTCCAACTGGAAACTGAGGTGCTGGAAACCAATCCTGCACATATATTTCCTCTAAGAGACATCCCAATGGTGTCACCAAATATCTTGATAGATGAAGTTCTAATGAAATGAAAAAATGCAGATAATCGAGGAGAACAACAAAAATCTCATACTACCCAACTGGCCTGAATCTGACCCAGAATGGGAATATATCTCTGTGGCTTCGTATAGGGCACTTTCTAGGGCCAGGGAAGCTATAATTGAGACAAAGCAAATTCCAAATGCCCAGGGATTTGGTCAAAGTTTGAGCACCTGAGGCAGGAGGTGGGAGAGACTTCAGCAAGTTTCCTAGACCGAGTAATAGACTACAGTGAAAAATGACTAGGAATTGATTTGTTGAGTGAGGACAACATAAGTCACATATGCTGCCAGTTGGGTAAGAATGCCTGCCCAATTGTGAGAAACTTTTTTCTCTCCAGCTATTTTATGCTGGACCCCAGATTCTACTTCCTTTCTCAGGGAATTCTTCACCTACCTCAATGACTTCCTTTCTTCCCCAAGTCTTGTCCCCTTTGTTATAAAAGAAGAGGGTAATCTGGATACTACCCCTATTAGGCTGGTTATTAGTAGTAGTAATCTGAGATATTAATCTGAGGGAGCTTCAGTTTGGTTCCCTAATGGCTGGTGCAGGGACACCCAAATCCTGCCACCCAGCTGGATGGTATAATAACTGCCCTTCTTTATAACAGTGCCCAGGCAGGATCCCTAAAGGTCAATGGATGGGTAACCCTTTCAGGTCCCACCTGAGGTTGATTGATTATTGGTATTGTGCTCTATCAGCGTTGGATAACGTTCATCTGACTGCATTTCTCCTTCCCCAGAGTGGTGATGGAATAACTACTCCAGGAAGGTACTTAATAACTTTATCTATGTTGTTTAACAAGGGAAATGGGTTGGGGAATAGGTGACCCTATCACTAAATCTATGACAATAATCCCTCAAGACTGTAGGCTGTTCAGCAATGCTGGCTTGTTCTTCACCTCCTCTGGCTCAGCCTGACCACAGCCAAACCAGAGTAAGCAAATTGTTTGGATGATGCAAATATTGATGATGGTTTTGCTCAGCTTCTTACTGCTAGTTGTTGTGCCAGTCCTACAGCCTTCAGGAAATTCCACCCTTACCACCCTTTTCTTCTTCTCCTACCTACTTCCTGGATTCCCCCACCCCCCCAACCCCGCCCCGGGCCCCGGGATACCTAAATATCTAGGGGACTCAGAGAGAATCAGAGGATCCATGGTCTGACCACAAGTAAATCAATGTTCAAGATCAAATGTCCAAGGCAAGAGTTTAGGCAAGGCTCAGCCAAGGCAAAGCCAACAAGTTCCCAAAAGACAAAGGGATACTGTCTTCACCTGTCAATCAAGGTGAGACTCTCAGCTCCCAGAGTTTGATTATGACACCTTTTACTAGAAAACTTAAAAATCCATACCAAACCACCTTTACTTTGTTGACTTCCCCATTCTCATAGATAATCTTTCTTATAAATTTTCAAATTGCTATCTCCTGCTTCTCCTACCCGTCTAACTGGTCCTGCTTAGTCTTCTTTACTAGTTCATCATTCAGATCATAGTCCATAGTTCCCCACAGACTCTGTCCAAGGCTTCCTACTTTTTCTTTTTATACTCTCTCCTAGTGACCTCATCAATTCCCATGGATTTAATTACCCTCTCTATGCTGATGAGTCCCAGATGTGTATACTTAGTTTTAATCTCTTCCCTGAGCTTCAATCCTGCATCATCAGTTTCATATTGCAACAGTTCAAACTGTATGTCTTAGAAAATCTCAAACTGATTATGTCCCTACCCTACCTTTCTTCCATATGTCTCCATTTCTTTAAAAAAAGACCACCATTTTTCTAGTTTTTCAGATTAGTAGCATTCACTTTATCCTCAGATCTTATTCCTTCTCATACCATGTATCTGGGTAGTTACAATATTTTTTGCCTTTTCTACTCCCAAAATATTTCTTGTCCTCTTCATCCAGGTCCTCATCATTTTGTGCCTAGATTATTACAAAAGCCTTCTAATTTGTTTCTCCCTTAATTCTCTCCCCAATTTAGTATGTCTTACATGTTGGGACCAGCATGATGTTGCTTATACTCAGCTCTGACCATATCATTACCATAACTCAATCAATTTTAGTGCTTCCCTATTGACTCTAGGAAACAATATATTCTATTCTGGTTAGCTTTTAAGCCCTTTTTTAACCTTGTTCCAACCTATCTTTCCCTCCTTATGGCAGATTTTTTTCCATTACCATGATTTAGCTAAACTGGTCTCTCTATTTCTTACAAATGAAACTCCATCTTCTGTCTTGATGGCTTTGCTCTGGCTGTCCTCCTTGCCTGGAATGTACTTCCTCATGGCTTTTGCTTCAGAGAGTCCTCTTTCTTCAAAACATATCTCAAACAACACCACCTGTGTAAAGACTTTATCATTTCTTTCAGTTGGTAGTACTTTCCTTCTCAAACTCTTTTGTATTGAGCTATTTTATATTCTTTATTTCTCTCTCATCTTGAAGTCATCATCACTAAAGCAGATGCTCCTTTTACATTGGGCTTGCTTCATTTATTATATTTCTTCTTCCAGACTTAGTACAGTAGCACTGGATAAATGCTTATTATTTGAACGACCAAAGTGAAGCTCTACAACTTACATGTGCAGCAACCATATCTTGTTAAAACCATCTTGTCAGACAGACTAAATCAGGTTGAGGATAATTGATAGGCCTCAAACCCTCACTGGTATCTACCCTAGGCTTATGAAGACTTGCTCCAGCTGAATGCGTAAATGAGAACAATTTTTTCCAAAGGCCACGAAGATGGTTGAAACAAACATTGTAGAGAGCTTAGAGCTTGGTCAGACATAGAAGATGCCAAGGTTATGCACTACATCCTCCCCAGCCATCTCTAGTCATCGGAACTTTTGTCTTGAATTGGATGACTCTGAAAGAGAAAGTGAGGCTCACAACTTTGTGCCACTATACCTCACTGTTATCTCATTCTTGATAAAGGGCCTCTTCACCTCTTTTTTTTATCTAGTCATAGAATTCTTTGATATATAATTGTAAATTGATGATATAATTTAATCTACCATGGGCCTCACCATTGTTTTTTTAGGTCATGAGTGACTTTAATTCTTTCTGAGACCATGTTTTTCTTTACAATATTCTAGACTCATTTTATTACTCATTTTTAGTTGGTTATGCAAAAATACATACATATATACATACACACTTATAGAATAGTTTATATGCACTGGCTTTTTAGCTGTGTATCATAATTTGGGTAATATCCACTCTTCATCTGCCTGTTTTTTTTCATGGATTGATGGTTAAGGTAAAATAATTTAAGAGGTTTTATGTTCTTCCTAATGGCACATCATACTTGCTTACTAAATGCTTGTTGACTGCCTGACTGAATGTTTCAGGACTTGATGCATAGTGCAATGCATAGTACAATATCTCGTACAAGATAATCTGAGGTAACTCATCTGTTGCAAGTTATTTCTTTATTTGGGTACTTCGTTTGGCATCTGCCTCGACAGATATTTTTAATAAATGAGTAGTCAAGCTCCGTAATTTTTAAACTTTTAAATTTAAATTATTTTGATGAACAAAAGTCTATTTTCTCTCCCTTCCTTGAGGGGGAAAAACTCTTGTAACAAATATGCACAGTCAAACAAAACAAATTTCTTTATTGGCCACAGCTAGAAAATGTCTAATTCTATACCTTTAAGTTAGTTACCTTTCTGTGAGGAAGGAGGTAGAAAAACAGGCTCATCACTGGTCCTTGGGGAATTTTGTTTGGTCATTGTATTGATTAAAGTTCTTAATTCTTTCAAAGTTGTTTGTCTGCACTGTTTTTGTTTCATAAATTGTCCTCATTCTATGCACTTTATAGAAGTTCATATGGTTCTTTACAGGTTTCTTTGAAATTACCTTTTCATCATTTCTTTTAGCATAATAATATTTCGTTACATTTATATAGCACGATTTGTTTATTGATGATGAGCACTCCCTTGATGGCCAATTGTTTTCCACTACAAAAAACATGCTGGGATAAATATTTTACAATATGGAACTTTTCCCTCTTTCTTCAGTCTTTTTGAAGTATAATTATGTCCTTTTTTACTCTTTGATTTCAACATTTATAAGAATTACCTCATTGAAAGACAGATCTAAAAGTACCATTTTGCTCTACCAAATTACTTACTTTTTAATATTGAAAACAATAAGCACAATGAGATTTCATTCTCTGCATGTTTTAGTCAATTGTATATAAAGATATGATTTGCTGTAGAATATTATTTGTCAAAACCTACCTGTTCCTTTCTCATACTTTAAGCAAGGATATACTTGTTACAAATCTAGATTATTCTTATAAAGATTTTGTAGACATGGAAAAGTGGGCATATGAGTTGGTCTTATATGTATTATATATATTAAAGTTTTCTATTAGGGATTCCCCCTTACCCCCCACAACAGTTTAGTTTATCTTTAGTGGATAGAACTGGCCTTAGAGTCAGAAAGACCAGTTCAAATCTTGCCATTGGCACATACTATTCTAGCTCTTTGATTCTGTTCAAGCGCTTAACCTTGCAATGCTTTAGGCACTTTCCAAAGACTCTAAATTTCAGTGAAAGTTCCAACTGCTTTGGTAGGAGGGGAAGTTCCCTATGTTAATAAAATCATAGGACCAATCTCCTATCCCCATTTGTAAAAATTTTTAGGTCTTTATATGATCTTTGATGAATTTCTCATTTTTAGCATCAGTTGCTGCTGTAAGTCACATTGAAGCTATTTTAACTGACTTTATCTTTTTTCTCATGCAAACTCAAGAGTACTGATTAAAAAATGACTATCTGTCAATTTCTATTTTACTGATATTATTGAATTGCTTACTATATACATTGCTTTCTCAATCTCTTGAAGAAAGTCTGTGTAGTAGGTAGTCATGAAGTTTTTTTGTAGACTTTAATCCATTGTGCTCTTTCATTCCATCTCCTTACTGAGCATTATCATTGCCTCTACCAGCCCTGGAATGCTCTCCCTCTCTCATCTCCTAGGATCCATAGATTCTTTCAAGAATTAGCTAATATTCTACCTTCTGTAAGAAGCCTTCCTCAATCCTCCTTATTCTTAGAGTCTTCTCTCTGAAACCACCCCATAGTTATCTTTTATGTATCTTCTTTTTATATAATTGTTGGCATATTTTCTCATTAGATTTTTATCACCTTGACAGTTGGGAGTTTTTTGTTGTTTGTTTTATTTTACTTTTGCCTTTCTTGGTATCCTCAGTACTTAATAGTGCTTGGCACACAGTACTCTTTCTACTTCTTACTGCCTCTAATTTAGTTTTTCATATGACATCAAAATTACTTAACTGATGGAAAAATCAGGCACACAAATTTTTACTTACCACTGGTTAGAGATAAGGACCAATTAATTTTGATTTTTGAACTCCTAAGCCAGTTCTGATGTTAGATACAGCCTAAATGAAAGCTCATGAAAAATGTTAAAATTTATTTTATAGCATTATATAGTTATATTCTGCTCTACTCTCTAACCCAGACAGATCACTATTTAATAAGGTGCTGAGGCCATGCTCTCTTTACACTTAGCTCTACTCATTCTCCAGACTTTTCCCGTCATCTCCAGCACTTCCAGCATTCATTTGGAGAAGTCTTCAATTTGTGACTCTCTTTTCTGATTAGTGAGTCCTTGATCTAGAACTTCATCTATGGAATATCCAGACTATGCTTATCTTAATCCTGGTTCTATTACTAAAAGTCCCCTTGTCCTTCCTATCTTTCAGCTTTGTAGCTCCCTTTTTCTTCTTGTCTTCTTCCATTATAATATATAAACTCCTTGAAAGTGTGGTCTGTCACTTATGAAATCTTTAATCAGTGTTTTATCTATCCATCTAATCATGTTCTAATTAGTATTGTATCTCTGTGTCTTATCACGTCTCTCCCTTCCTAAATTGTAAGTTACTTGAGAGTAAAGACCATGACATTTCTATTTACATGTCTCTCAGCACCCAGCAAAAAGTGCCTTACAAAGGAGTTATTTACTAAACGATTGACACATGAATAACTGCATGGTTCAGTTCAATACTGTAAATATTTATTAAGCACCACTTATGTACCATGCACTGTACTAAGTGTTGAGGATACAGAAAAAGACATAAGACGGGAAGGAAGTTACAATCTAATGAGGGAGACAACATGCAAATAAATACTTACAAAGCAAGCTATATGCAGAATAAATAGGAAATAATTAACTGAGGGAAAGTACTGAAATTGAAAGGTAACTCCTAATATACTGTTAATGCATTCTGAGCAAACGCCAATATAATGTTATTGCATCACTGCTTAGCCAGTTCCCCATTTATAGTATTATTTTCTTGCCTTGAAGGTTTTCTATAATGGTGAGCTCAGGTCTATGAGACTACTATAGACATATATTGATTATAGAATTTTCCTTTTTTTTTCTAGTCATACATATTTAGAAATATATTTATGGATGCACAAATTTTTAGCAGAGGAATGGGCCTTTGAAATCATCCAGTCCAACTCTCCCAATTGACACATGATAAAGTTGAAGCATAGACGAAGTGACTTGCCCAAAGTTACATATCTAGTTTGTTACAGAATTAGACCTGGAATTTGGGTCATTTGACTCTGTCTGGTGTTCTTCACAAATAAGAAATTAAATAATGACAAATTGGTTGAAAACAAAGAAGGAATGAACAAGTTTGAGAATAGTGGTCAATCTATAGGCATATTCCATCTCACTTTGTTAATTGATTCAGAAAAAAACACATTATTAGAGGGAATGATGTTATTATTGGGCAGGCATGAGAATAGTACTATAAATGAGGAATTGGCTAAGCAGTGTTACAACATTATGTTAGGATTTGCTCAGGATGCATTAACAGTATGGCAGCTAGCTGACTCTGTGGCTAGAGTTCCAGGCCTAAAGTTGGGAGGATCTGGGTTCATATTTAGTCCTAGATACTTCCCTATGTCAGTGATGTGCAAACTTTTTAAAGAGGGGGCCAAAGGAAAGGAAATGCTCATCTGTCAGTCTGTTTCTAAGGCAACTCTTTTGAAGTTTCATTGTATTATATCTATTCATTGTATTCGTCAGATTAGGGATGGGATAGAAAACCCCAACTGTAGGACATTATTCCTAATCTGACGAATACAATGAGTAGGATACAATACAATAAAACTTCAAAAGAGTTGCCTTAGAAACAGACTGACAGATGAGCATTTCTTTTCCTTTGGCCCCCTCTTTAAAAAGTTTGCACATCACTGACCTAGGTAATTCACTTAAACCTATTTTCCTAGCCCTTCTCCTTCTTTCTTAGTATTGTTACTAAGACAGAAAGTAAATGTTTTAAAAGCAATAGCAATATGTTAACTACAAAATAGGATAGGTCCTTTATGAAAAAGAATGCTATCCACATCTCGAGAAAGAACTGTGGGAATAGAAATCCATAAGAAAACATATGATTTATGACTTGTTCATATGGGTATATGATTTGGGGTTTGGGTTTTAAAAACAAAAATTAATAATACGGAAGTAGGATTTGAGTGATAATATATGAATGACCCAGTGAAATTGCTTGTCAACTTTGGCGGGGTTAGAGAGGGAAGGGAGACAAGAAGAATCATGTAGCCATGGGAAAAAAATTTAAAAAAATAAGACGGGTCCTGGTGACTGAGTTTCAAATGTGAGAAATTGGGTTTACCATCTCAGCTCTGCTATATACTGCCTGTGATAATATACTTCATTTCAACTCTTGAAGTCTCTATTTTTTTGTCTGTAAAATGAAAGAGGTGAAATTGATTATCTCAAAAGTGTCCTCCAGCTCAAAATCCTATGGTTCTATGAAATCTACTTTGGATTGTGCCTATAAGAAATTTCAGATGAATATAGTATGAGAAGCAGCTTGGCTCAGAAGATAGCAGTCTGCCTAAGACACAGGAAGACTTTGAGTTCAAGTTCTTCCTCTGGCTTGTGCTAGTTCTCTAACCACAGATTGCTTAGTAACTTTTCAAAATGATTTTCCTAAAGCTCAGGTCTGACACTATTTTCCCTCTACTGATTAAACATCAGTGTAACTCTGTTACTCCTATGATCAAATATAAAGTTTTCCATTTGATATTCAAAGAACCTGCTCCATTCCTACTATTCTAGTCTTCTTGTGCCTTTTTTTTTTCCCCCACACTCTATGATTCAGCTACACTGGCCTACTTTTGCTTTTCCTCACATAGAAACACCCTTCTCCCAAGTCTATGCCTTTGTACCACGTGTCCCCTATGCCTGGAATATTCCATCCTTCATTTCTCTTTGCCTCTTAACTTCCCTGACTTAATTAAAAATTCAAAGAATTTGAGGACTCAACTCAGATCCCATTTGCTTTGGGAGGGAGGGCTTTCCACTCCTCCTTGGTGCTAGTTCCTTATCTCTCAGATGATCTATCTACACTCTTGAATATGCCTAAATCTTTATGAATTATTTCAACCAAAAGATTCATCCCCTCAAGGATGACAACATTTTATCTCCCCCTGCCCCTTTTTTAAACCACAGTGTTTAGCATGGTATCTGGCACAGTCAGTGATTAATAATTTTTTTTAAATTGATACACTGATTTAGTTTCTTGATGCCCAAAGCAATTCTCAAAGATACTAGGAATTCTCAATGCTAAGTAGAGGACCCTCCTTATACTGATTAAATCATAGTTCCAGACTGTCCTCTCTATCCCACCTTAAACTCCATAATGGAATGGGTAAAGGTTCATCAAAATAATATCAGTAAACTAGTGAAAAATAATAATTGAAAGCAACAATATTTTCTGTTATATGAAATTATTTTATTTTAATATTTCCCAGTTACATATAAAAATAATTTCTAACATTTTTAAATGAATATTGTCTCAAATCCTCTCCCCATACTCCACTTGTGATGGTAAGCAATTGCATATAGATTTTACAATCATAGATTTTGCAATCATGTATAACAATTTTCTATATTAATCCTTTTGTGGAAGGAAACTAAGAAAAAAAATTAAGAAAATGGAAAAGATTTGCTTTGGTATGTATTCAGACTCTATCAGTTCTTTTTCCCTGGAAACCAATGCCAGTTTTTATTATGAATCCTTTAAGATAATTTTGAATGATTGTCTTGCTGAGAATAGCTGTTACTCATAATTGTTCGCTGTACAATATTCCCCTCACTATTACAGTGTTCTTCTGGTTCTATTTATTTTACTCAGCTTTAGTTCCTGTGGTCTTTCCAGATTTTTCAGAGTTCCTCCTCATTATTTCTTACAGAAGAGAAATATTCCATTATAATCATATACTATAACTTACACTGCCATTCCTCAATTGATGGATAGATATCCTTTCAATTTCCAAATCTTTATCCACTGAACCACCTTTCTGCCCCTCCACTGAGTTCTATCTTTTTTTTTTTTTTTAAACCCTTGTACTTTGGTGTATTGTCTCATAGGTGGAAGATTGGTAAGGGTGGGCAATGGGGGTCAAGTGACTTGCCCAGGGTCACACAGCTGGGAAGTGGCTGAGGCTGGGTTTGAACCTAGGACCTCCTGTCTCTAGGCCTGACTCTCACTCCACTGAGCTACCCAGCTCCACTGAGTTCTATCTTAATCTTAGTGCCTTCCCTCTGAGACTATCTCTGATATTTCCTGTATATATCTTTTTTCATAGTTGTTTATGTATTGTCTTCCATCAGGCTGTGTGCTTTTTGAGAGCAAGAAATGTTTTTTAAATTTCTTTGTATCCCCAGTGCTAAGCATAGTGCCTGGCACATAAATAATGCTTAATAAGTGTCTGTTGACTGACATAGATTCTATCTAATTGGACTCCCTCTATTGCCCCCTCTAATAGTGATATGATTCTGAGGGGACCATACGCATCGATTCCTCATATTAAAATGAAGCAGTTTATCCTTGTTTAGTTTTAATTTGATTTAATTATGATTATTTTATGTTTATCGTGTTATATTTCTCTTAATTCTATATTTGTACTTTAGTATTTCTTTCCATCTCTGGCTCTTTCATCAAGAACGCTTGGAGGTTCTCTATTTCATTGAAGATATTTACCCATTCTCCTACTTCCTCCAAACCTCCAGCTCTATACTCAGTTTTAGTGGTTAAGTTTTATATAGTTTTAATCTTATATCTTTTTTTTTCTCCCTAGAATATCATATCTTAAGCTCTCAATTCCTTTGTGGTGGTGGCTACTAAATATTTTAGAACTGTGACTGTTTTCTTGGTACTGAATTCTTTCTTCTTTGCTTTTAGTAATATTTTTTCTTTGACCTAGAAGCTCTAGATTTGTTTGTGATGTTCCTGGGAGTTTTTATTTATAAATTTATTTTAGTAGGTAATCAGTAGATTCTTTCCATTTCTACCTTACCTTCTCATTCTAAGAGATCTGTGCAGTTTTATGATTTTTTAAAAATTTTGCCTACGCTCATTTATTGTTCATAGTTTTCACATAGTTCTGTAATTCTTAATTTTTTTCCTTGATATATTTTCCAGATTAGTTGTTTTTACTAATAGATAACTTAATTTTTTCCTAGTTTTCTAGTATTTCAACTTTAATACTTTTTTTTCTTATGGTATCCTTCCTTCCTTCCTTCCTTCCTTCCTTCCTTCCTTCCTTCCTTCCTTCCCTCCCTCCTTCCTTCCCTCCCTCCTTCCTTCCTTCCTTC
>NC_058131.1:230991326-231037688 GCF_016433145.1 Gracilinanus agilis | reverse complement strand
AAATTCCAAAGGGTTGACTTTAGGAAAAGAAGATGAGACTAGTGATGCAGGCCTTCTTGGGCCCTGAAAATAGGGTGAGTGACCACATAATCAGTTAGGTCTCAACAATTTGTTACAAAAAAGACTACCACCAACATAAAATCAGAGGGAGAGGGAGAGAGAATGGTTCTCTATTTTTAATATGGGATAGGTGGCCACAAATATGTCAAGTGCACTTAAGAAGAGAATTTTCATTTGGATTGAAGGAAGCCAACACCCAAGGAACCAGTATTGAGAAACAAAAAGCAGTTGGAAGTCTGAGTTTGTTACCAAGAATTAAAATTCAGAAGGAAGGCCACTCTTGTCATCTTTCTCTCTGTCTTCTCTCTAGCCTTTACTGGAAAAGATACAACTGTTTTCCTGCAACATTCCACTTGGTTTCTGTAAATAAAACAGTGTTTGTAGTCTCTGGGAGAGCCTGATGAAACAGATGTTATAGTCATGATGTGGGAGAATTGTGTGTTTGGGGTTGGGACAGACTAGACAATATGATCACATTGCTTGTAACCTAGACAATTATTTGTATCAAGAAACAATAATGAGGAGTGACATACAATTTTTCCAGTTATTACCAAGTCACTTTATTCTAAGCAGTCCATTAAAAGGAAAGTTCTTGGTAAAATCATGTCATGAGAGTAGTGTTGGATACTTTTGTATTACTGCCAAACATTTTGGCTTTCTTGTACCAACATAGTTCAAAGGATTTTTTGAGCTAAAAGCAGAAATTGCCATTTTTCTTATTTATAGTAAAGATGAAGCAAATTAATTTTGTAACAAAATATCTTACCAAACATTTAGGAATTTTAATCATTTTGAAAAACGGAGTCCTCTCAATAAGTTAATGCCTAGTTCTTAAAAATCATCCTCTAATCCAAAAAGATAAAATGAGTACACAAGTGAAAAAGTCAGAGCTGTAAATAATAATATACAAAGTCATTTTGTTTCTTAATGTAAGAAATGTTTTTTCCTGCAAATAAAATATGAAATAATAATCTGCTTATTAACTTCATGATTAGTCTATAGAAGAAATTTTCACTATTTTAAAGACCTATAGACTTTTCAGAAGAATAGATAAGGAATCCAGTTGCCATAGACTAATATGACACATTTGGCTTTTGAAAGCAATCATTTGAACCTGGAAATTTTATATTTTGGCTATCAACAAATATAAGCCAAACATCAAACAAAAGTCAAACTTACTACTGATATTAACATCCAATTTATGTGAAATGTTTTTGTTGTTTTTTGCAATAGCCTTTTTAAAAAACCCTTACCTTTTGTCATTGACTCATTACTAAGTATTGGTTCCAAGGCTTCAGAAGAGCGGTACTTGCCATGGATCATATGCTCAGAAGTATCTAAGGTCATATTTGAACCCAAGCAGGACCTGTTATAATTTTTAAAAAGATAAAACATCAGTTTTGATTAAAAATTGAAAGAGAACTACTTAAGTAGTCTTTTCAGTGGTACCAGGTTTGGAGAAAATTTGTAGCTCTGACTAAACCCACTTATTATATTAGTAATGATATTACTAGAGTCATTACATTTTGTTATAAAAATTATCATGATTTTTATAATTTAATGTATTTTTGTTTTTGAGTTATAAAATTATGATTTATTCTTAGCTTAATTTGAGTAAATATGAAATAAGAAAACATTGTACTGAATTATCTTCTAAAATGTGTGGACAAAGCGATTTTTAAAAAAATAGAAGGCAGGGCGAGAATAATAAGAGCCAAATAATTTGAGCTAAGGTTTCAGGAGTAGTTTGTCAAGATTGCAGGCTTTGGTCAGTGATCCAAAAATGTAACAAACTGCTTTAAAATGTTTATAGGATCTAATTATTTATACCTGATTTTTTTTCTCCTTTCTTCCTACTTTTTCCTCAAATTTTTACAACTTGGATGGCTTCCAACTCCATCATTCTAATGAATCCAATTACCTTTTTTTGGTTCATAGGCTTAAAAGTGGGAGAGATCCTATGTTTCAATTAAACAAGTCCCTCTTCTTTTATGGATGAGTAAATTGAGCCCCAAGGTCACTCAGGGAGTAAGTGTTACCTTCCAATTTCAAATTTATAATCTTGTGATCTCTCTTTCTTTTGGCTTCTTTGACTTTGACTGGGATTTCAAATGAGTGTTTCATGTATGTGAGATGTTAGACTCATATATACTCATTCCTACCCCCCATTATTCATTCTTTCAATCCCAATCACCTTCTAGTCTTTTGACCTGTAGGGTAGAGATGTCTGCATATCCTTTCTGAATAGAATCTACAACTGGTTGACTATAAATACCTTGTCTTGCTACCCACAGCAGTAGTTATGCAGTAGGGGGGAACACCCTACAAATTGATGATATTATAGTATTACACACTCACTTTGAAAGTAAAGTTGTCCCAGTCCACAATAGTTTCCACCCCCATTCTAAATCTCCTGCAGTGTGCTACCTTATCCTTGTATTCTAAAAGTAGCTCTTCTAGAACTCCCCATTCCTTCACAATGTTAGTAGATTAGTGTCATCAGCTTGCTTTCCTAAATCAATTACTTTCCCTCCCTCCCTTCCTTCCTTCCTTCTTCCTTCCTTCCTTCCTTCCTTCCTTCCTTCCTTCCTTCCTTCCTTCTTTCTTTCCTTCCTTCTAAATAGAATTTTGTACCCCTGGACTTCATTTCCCTGCATCCCTTTTGTCCCCCACATTATGTCCTTAGGCTGAATTGATAAAGCTGTGTGTAACCCTCCCTCCCTCCCTCCCTGCCTCTCTCCCTCTTGGAGCTGGCCAGCAATTCTACCTGAGTTATACATGTATTATCATGCAAAATATATTTCCATATTGTTCAATTTTGTAAGAGAATAATCATATAAAACCAAAAACCCAAATAAAGAAGTGAATAATTGCATACTTTCATCTGCATTCCGACTCCAACAGTTCTTTCTCTGGAAGTGGATAGCATAGTCATAAGCCCCTCAGAATTGTCCTGTATCATTGTAGTACTGAGAGTAGCCAATATAATAAGTCCATCACAGTTGATCATTCCACAATATTGCTATTATTGTGTACAAATTTTTCCTGGTTCCATTTATTTCACTCTGCTTCAGTTCATATAGGTCTTTTCAGCTCTTTCTGAAATCATGTTGTTCATCATTTCTTACAGCACAATAGTATTCCATCACTATCATATACCACAATTTGTTCAGCCATCCTTTTAATTTCAAATTCTTTGCCACCTCAAAAAGAGCCATTATAAATATTTTTGTACAAGTAGGTCCTTTCCCCCATTTTTTTTTATCTCGTTGGGATACAGATGTAATCGTGGTATTATTGAATTAAAGTTCATTCATTGTTCTATAACCCTTTCATCATAGTTCCAAAATGCCCTCCCAGAAGAGTTGGATCAGTTCACAACTCCACCAGCAATACATTACTGTCCCAATTTTGACACATCCCTTCCAACATTTATCACTTTATTTTATCATTTATTTATTTACTATCCTATTGGCCAATGTGATAGATTGTACCTTAGTGTTGTTTTAATTTTCATTAATCATGAAGGATTTAGAATATTTCCTCATATGAATATTGATAGCTTTGATTTATTCATCTGAAAATTGCTAGTTAGAGGAGTATCATTTATTATAACAATTCACAACCTTTGACCATTTGTCAATTTGGAAATGACTTGTATTCTTATAAATTTTGTTGGAATCTATCCAACAGCTTCTTAGGTCTGAGAGGCACACGGTTTAGGTGGGAAAGAATGAAGCAGATACTGGGGGCTGTCCATTAGCTCATGGCTGCTCCCCCAAGCCTCTGAGCTTTTTTAATTTTATACATTCTGTTCAAAGAGCCGTTTCTTACAAAGCACAAAGGAGTTTGCGGCTCTGCAGACACACCAAGGTTACAGAATTATGTCATGTTTGGAATATAGTTTTACAAAGTTTTCTCCCATGAAGATCATGCCCGGATGAGAAAAAGTCCCAAGGTTAAAAATGAGGCTCACTTTATCTAAAGTGGAATTTTGCCTGAGCCTGCCATTCTGTGACCTTAGGATGTCTGGAGCAGTAAGATAGATATACCCACAGCTGCAGCTGTCCTTTGCTGAGCAAAAAAAGGCTGTTAACTCATTAAGTGCTGGTTTACAATATGGTACTTACAGGCTTTTTTATAAATTTGAGGCTGTCCTAAAAACTAAATATGTTTTCAATAATAAAGAGGAGCCATTGGGAGGGGTCTGGCCTTTTATATCAGATATGCCATCCATCCTCTGACCCGATTCTTTCAGGTCAAAACGAGACAATGTATGACCCTATCAGCTACATTAACTTTGATGGGATTCAGGTAAAAATATATATGAGAGACCCAGTTTCTCTCAATGGCTTCCAACAAAATTTGGCAGTTCTCTACATATTTGAGAAATGAGACTTTTATCAGAGAAATTGATCATAAAATTTTTTCCCAGTTTGTTGTTTTCTTTCTCATTTTGGTTACATTGGTTTTGTTTGTACAAAACTTTTATAATTTAAAATAATCAAAGTTACTCATTTTATGTCTTGTAATATTCTTTTTCTCTTGTTTAATCATAAATTTTTCCTTTCTCTATAGACCTGACAGGTAAGCTAGTATACTTTCTCCTAATTTAGTTATAATATCACCTTTTATGCCTAAATCATGCCCATTTTGATGGTATCTTGATATAGTATTGTGTCTAATTTCTTGAGAACAGATACAGTCTCTTATTCTTTGTGTTCTCTCTGGGAAATGGGGCATTTTTCATAGAAGTCATTCAATAAATATCTGTTGAGTAAGAGACTACACATATAATCTGTTGTAACTCTTTAACATCTATAGCTAGAAGCAAATTGATTGTTAAGACAGGTCTAATTGCTTTAACACTTTCATATTTTATCTCAGTTTTGGAGGTGTGCAACCTAGATTTTTAGCTCTTTCAGGGATAATCAGGCTCTTGGAAAAAAAACTAGTACACTATTCAAATTCACACAAGACTGCAGGAAAGGTAATTTAACTTTAAAGGTAATTTGCTATAGAAAATAGCCCTTCTTGGTAAGGAAGACTGTTTTAGGGAAATATGGTCCTCAAAGAAGTTTATCAGGCAAACTTATCTATGACAGTAGATACTATTGATCTAGCTAAATCTAATGCTCTTAGCTAACAGTAGAAAGAAATGCTCTAAATTTCTTTTCAGACTTTAGAAAATATCTGTCACTTATTAGCCTCTCAAAAAATGGTTGTCCTCATTGCAAAATAAAGAAATATTCCCTGTTATATCTAGGTTAAAGGGTTGTTGAGAGGATCAAATAGGATTCCATATGCAAGCCAGAAAACTTGTATACATGTCAGCTATTATTATCCCTCCACCAGCATTCAAATTTCCTGGGAAAGGTCCAATATTGTTTCTTGGGGAGGAGTGCCTCTTGTAGGCATTGATCTCTCTTTTAACACCTTGTAGCTTCTAATTGTATCAAGTGAAAGACAGTGGAACTTTACTTTTTATAGGAACTCAGGCATTTAAATAACAGGTTTGCCCTTGGTTGCCATAGGTACCAAAGAGTAGGTACCAGGTGACCTACTGGGTGGGTGGGTACAAGGGTGCTCTTTTTGGTTTCTTTAGTCCTTTATCCTCTCATTCTGAACCACCTTCATTGTGATTACATATAATCAGCTAAGATGTTTTAAACCTTTCCTACTACACTGTATTCCCAGCTTCTGATTAGGAGAATAGTCTTCATCTCTCAAACTTCAAAAGTACAGTATCCAGGCTAGGATAATCCTTAAAACTAAACGATCAGGGGCAGCTGGGTAGCTCAGTGGATTGAGAGCCAGGCCTAGAGACGGGAGGTCCTAGGTTCAAATCCGGCCTCAGACACTTCCCAGCTGTGTGACCCTGGACAAGTCACTTGACCCCCATTGCCTACCCTTACCACTCTTCCACCTACCTATAAGTCAATACACAGAAATTAAGGGTTTAAAAAAAAATTAAAAACAAAAAACAAAAAACTAAACTATCACCTACTTGATATAATAATTTGAACTGGAGAATATATGGTCCTTATTTATCATCATAGAATTCAGTGATTTAAAATATTTATTAATGTTACTCCTATAAATGATTCTGTTATTATATAATTAGAAGACCATCTTGTTTACCCCACTGCTGAAAAGGAATCTTCACAATGACCTCAACTTTAAGACCTCCAAGGAGAGGGACCTCCTCATTTCTCCAGGCAATCCTCTCTAATTTGTGACAGCTCTCACTGTTAGGAGTTTATGTGCATGAGTGTGTATAGGATCAAGCCAAAATTTGCCTCCTTAGCAACATCTACTTATTGTTTCTAGTTCTTCACTCAGTGTCCAAAAAGAGTAAGTCTGTTCCCTCCGTTTCCCACATTGCATCCTTTCAAGTACTTAGGACTTGAAGATAGCTCCTACATGCCCCTCTTTACTTTCCCTCCCCCAGACTTTCCTTTCCACACTAAACATCCTTCAACAGATCTTCAGAGATGGGTGGCATAGTGAATAGAGTGCTTGACCTGGAATCAGAAAGACCTGGCCTTCAAAGCTGACCTCAGACACTTGCTTTTTGTCTGACCCAGAGCAAGACATCTAACTTTTGTTTGCCTCAGTTTTCTCATGTGTAAAATGGTAATAATAATAGCGTTAGCCACTGTGATTCTTTTGAAAATCAAATGAGATAAAATCTGTGCTTTGTAAACATTGTCATATAAATGCTAGCATATTATGACATAACTTTCAGTCCTTTTACTCTGGCTCTCTTCCACTACATTTTCTAAAGTTTATCAATGTCCTTTTGTGTGTAATTTTAAGGGAAGGGAAAGTAATTAAAGTCCTATTATATGCCAGACACACTCTGCTAGGTAATTTTTACAAAATATGTGAGTATAGTAGAAGTCATAAAGATCATATAGAACATAATTTCAAATTCATTATTTGATACTACCTTTGTGACTTTGGCTAGTCATTTAATCTTAATTTTTTCCTTGTCTGCAAAATGAGGGGGTTTGACTAGATGACTTCTAAGGTCCCCTTCAGTTCTGTATGTGTGATCCTGTGATACTTGGAACATCTTGGTAAGTGGATAGATTGCTGGACTTAGTATTAGTAATATCCAAGTTAAAACCTGCCTCAGACATTTATTTAATATAATGTTACGTATTACCTCAGGCAAGTCATTTAAGTCTCAGTTTCCTTATCTGTAAAAGGACTAGATTCTAAGATCCCTTCCAGCTGTAAATCTCTGATAATATGAAAAGCCATCAAATACCATCTACAACCTATTGAATTAACAGTTGAGAAGACTAGTTTCATTTCTTTAACAGACCTGCTCAAAGCTTCTCCACCAGCTCCCATTCTCTAGTAGAAAATCATTCCATCTCTGAGCTTGTGTTCTGGTATCCACTGTTTGCTTGATGCTTTTGCATTCTCCACTTTCTTCCCTTGCCTTCACCCTATAGACCTCCAACTCTCTATACCTTCCTGATCTCACACTCTTTCAGAGAAATGGGAGTCAGCTCCATGAGGACTGGATCTGTTTTCCTCTTTCTTGGCATCCCAGGACTTAAAAGTACCCAAACATTAAAAGCCCTTCACAGACTCTTGTGATTATTTGTTGATTGATTGAGTCTCCCATTCCCACTATAAGGCATGTATTAGTTTTGTTATCCTTGTTTTCCAAATAAGAGAATTGGATCAAAGAACAGCTTTAAATGCCTTGGCCAAGGTGTAGTATAGAGAGAGGGGGTCATATAGTTTTTTCAAGCTTTGGCTGAGTTCTAAAGCAGTTAGGGGTTTGGAATCTTGAGGGAAGAGACAGTTGGTTTGGGTCTCCCGTGGAGGGAGGTTGTCTGACCAGCCAGGCTGCCTCTTTACCTATCTGTAGTATTGAAATTTAGCCTAGCTTTGAAATTTTATTTAAGAAACTGTTATTTTAGATAAACCCTTTATATCTTCCTTCCCAATATTATTTCCTACCTTCCTTCCCTTACCTTATATGTCTGTGGAGTTAATAAGGAGAGTAATTAGAGAGGAGTTCAAATCTGTGAAGGGTTAACTAATTGACAGCATTAGTTATAAAGAAACTAGTCAGTCATCTTTTATTCCCTTTAGATATCAATAGCATCTTGTAAGCTTGGGTTAAGACAGGTCCTTACTCAGACTTCATCTCTGCCTCCCTTCCCCCACCTGAGGTTCTTGAGACTACTGTTAGGGCATCCTTTGATCCACTTTCCTGACACATCAACCTTTAAAGATAATAAACCCTTTTGTGTTTTAACAGACTTAGTATAATTGATCAGTTAGTTATTAAGAGAGGGAAGAAGAGGGAAAAGAACTAACATACTCTGGCCTTGAAGGGAAGCTGGGGGTATCCATCTTGGAGGAAGGTGTAACTTCAAAACAAGTCCCTTCCTGTGAAATTAACTAAGCCTGTTGTTAATTTCAGTTTAGGCTATTTCCCTCAGCCTGTGTTTAAGTCTGAGTCCTGGTCTATAAGCCCTGCTGTATTTGCCTGTTAGATTAATTATCCCTCTCCCTGAAGATCTTATTCCTTCAGTGTTAAACTCCTGACTTCAGCCCTATTATATCCTGAATCTCATTATTCCAGCCTACCTGTAATCTAGATTTACTATCTTAATAAATCCCTGATAACCTCCTTTCAAAATTCCCTTGTACCACACACCTTTCCTCAAATTATCCCCATTACAAAGGTCATTCACCTAGTAAGCGCCAGAGGATGGATTCACACCCAGGTCTCTTGAACTCCATGCTCTTCACTCTATATAGTATACTACATGTGGATCTTGTTTGGGTCTTTCTTTTGGGATTGAAGAATCTTACTAATTAAGGAATTAAGATAGAGTTTTTAGGCAACTTTAGCTTTCTGAAACAACCTTTCTCCTCTAATGAGCATAAAACATGATCATTTTCTTTTTGATTTCATTTTTTTCAATCTCAGTTTCCTCATGTTTAAAATGAAAATAACAATAGCATCTGCTTCACAGAATTGGAAGGAAAATGAAATGAGATAATATATATCAAGTATTTTGCAAATTTTAAAGTGTTATATAAATATTAGCCATCATTATTACAATTGTTATAGAACTAGCTGGAATTGTTCGTGTCTCTAATACCACAAGTATAGCCTCATTGTTTTTATCCTTATTTAATTTGTACATGATTGGTGTATTCAAACGTGCCTGCCTTCTGCATTTGCTAGATTCCTGCCTTTGTAAAAGACTCCTAATTCCCTTTTTCTACTTAATTATAAATACCATACACCTTAAACATCTGGAGTGGCTCTAAATCAGTTTTCTGTGTATATTCATTTCCCTGAACTAGAACAAAACTGATGTCTGAATAGCAGTGGTTCAGCAGCATATATCTACTAATATTTTGTGTGAGTATTCCATTGATGGTTTTGTACTGTTAATAGTACCTGGTCCTTTTGAACTAGATGTAAAACCCAGTGTAATTGCTCATTGGCTCTGGGAGGGGAGGGAGAAAGGGAGAGAAAGGTTACATGAATCATGTAACCATGGGAAAATATCCTAAGTAAATCAATTAATTAAATTAAAAAAAAAACTAGTACCTGGTCTTAGATGAAATGTGTGGATGTGACTGTGTTTCTATTCCACATTATCTAGGACCACATTAGTGTAACTATGTTCTGCTTAATTTTTTTTTTAAATAAATGTCTTGGATGAAGTCATAGGTATCCTGCTTATCAAATTTGTTGATGACATAAACTAGGAGGGATTGCTAACATGATAGATGACAGAATAAGACAAAAGACTACATCGAAAATAAAGATATAACCTCTATCCTCTCAAGAAGCTTCTGATTTCATTTGGGGAAATTGAGATAAATCAACACTTTATAGTTTTTATATCACTTTTTTCACAAATAAGGAAAGATATAAAAATGTAACAAAAAATTTATTTCTGTAATGTAGTAGAAGAAATGTCACAAAACAGTACATGATTAAAGTACTCTTTTTCTCACCAAGACATATACTTGTACTTGTTTTATCATCTAACATGGATGAACCATCTGTCTAGGTTAAGTAGATTGGGATCATTTTCCCACTGATATAAAAATCTTTCTTCTCTTTAATTGCTTGCAGATCGATTATGTCACAATGCCTAGATGCCAAGGATATAGATACATAGTAGGATAGTTGACAGATTAACAAAGTGGCCAGAAGCATTCCCAGCCAGGCAAAACAATGCAGCATTTATAACCAAGATCGTACTTAGAGAAATAATACCCAGATTCTCTATACCTGCAATAATGACTTCGCTAATTCCATTCTTGGCCAAGTCTACCAGGTGCTCGGAATCAAGAGACATTTGTGTTCTATATACAGACCTCAGTTGTCTGGGCACGTGGAACGGACCAATCAAAGTCTTAAAACTATGATAGGGAAGCTATGTTCAGAGAACCATCTCAAATGGCCAGATGTTCTACCTATGGCACTTTTCCATATCCGTAGCCAACCAAATAGTTCAACTCATTTATCTCCATTCGAGTTACTATATGGGCAGCTACCATGGCATGGAAAAGCTCCACAAGACATCAATTATCTGTCACACCTTGGTATAGAATGCAAGATCTATGAGTACATCTGTCTACTAAAGGAAAGGCTAGATGACCTACACAGCTTAGCTTTGATCCAACAAAAACAAAAACAGAAAGGTAAAATAGTCTTTCCAAAAGACTCTCAGAGCTTACTGTAAAAGAAAAGAGAGCTCATTCTCTTTGTGTTGCCCTTGCATTGTGTATGATGTGCCTCAAAGCTGCTCCAATTACAAGAACAGAGAACAGCTCCTTTTTTCCAGGACAAGGGGGTATAAAATAGAAGGAACACATATGGGGTCATGCTCTTCACAGGAGGTCTCTCTCTTTTTTAATGATGTGTATTTTACTTAAAAATTTATTGATAACTTTTATATTTATAGCTTCTAAGTTTCACAATATACCTATGCTTTTCCCTTTCAGGGAGCAATCCCTTATTATGAAGCATAAACAATTGGGAAAAATAAGTCAGCAAAACCAAACAAACATATTGAAAAAGCCTACCTTATGTAGTATTTCACTCCCTTAGTTTACAGATTCAGCCACAGGGGTGCTTTTTCATAATACTTCTTTGGGAATGAACTTGTATTTTGCAGCATTTATTTTTGATACTGTTGATATTTTTGTTCTTTCATTGTTATAGACATTATGTATATTGTTTTCTTCCATGTTTGCTTCACTTTACATCCATTTATTCAAGTCTTTCCATGCTTCTCTGTATTTATCATTCATTTTTTATTACATCCCAGTAGTATTCCATTATATTTGTGTACTACAACTTCTCAACTTTTTAGCTATTCCCCATTTGAGAGAAATATGTTTCTAATTCTATGCTATCACAAAAAGTGATGTTATATATATATTTTTCTCTCCTTTCTGTTAGTAGCCACCTAGAAAACTAGGACTCAAAAACAGCCTAATATGAAATGTAAAAAACTCTCATAAGTCTTTATTATTCTACTACTTTGAGAAGAGCCTTAAAAGGCAGTTTTGTCTCCAATGGTCAGTGATGTATATTATGGAAGCTTTTTAGAACCTTTTTTAAAGGGACAGTTCCCATATGTGCCATTTTTTCCTTTTTTTTCCTTTTCTGGTTTTGATTGGTAACTGATGAAAATATAGAAGATACTGTAATTTTAGTGGTATTGTATTTGTCACAAATAAATTTAGGAAAGCCTTAAATTTTCAGGAAGGATTATTATCTCTCAACTGATTCTTTTGGCACCTTCATTAATCTTTCTTTTCATACCAATACTATCCACTCCCAAATATTTTAGTTCACTTCTTTCTCTCTTGCAGCAATGTTATACCCTGCTTACAAAGCTTTGGCCTGTTTCTTATAGCATAGCTTTTGGGGATAGCTGAAGAGATAGCATTTGACTAATACATAATGGTATTGTCATTTATTATGAGGACCAGATTTTCCCCCCATAATTTATTGGTTCTATGCTTCATAGATGCACAGGATGGGGGCATATACTGTAATTTCATTGGCATATGGAAATCTTTCAAGGTAAAGAACTCCATATATCATGGAAGGTTGGCATTTTCTCCATAACAATGTTTTAGAGAGTTTCCTAGAACACTTAAAATCTTTCAGCAGAATATAAAGGTCTCTTTAAAGTCTTCAGTTTTATAATCCTCTGATCCAGACTGGTTTAATACAATGTTCTTTTTTATTTCTAAAAGTGACTCACCGACTGTTGACTGTTTTAGACCTGCAGTTTTAGGTAATGGCTAACCCTTGGTGAATACTTAGTATCAATTCTAGCAGAAGAAATACCCTAAATCACTGTTAATTAGAGAAATGCAAATTAAAACTACTCTGAGATACTTCACATCTATTACAATGGCTAAAATAACCAAAAAGGAAACTGATAAATGTGGAGAAGATGTGAGAAAATTGGGACACTAATACACTGTCAGGGGAACAGCAAACTAATGCAGCTATTCTGGAAACAATTGGGTGCCATGCCCAAAGAATCATAAAACTAAACATACCCTTTCACCTAGAAGTTCAAAAAGATCAGAGATAAGAAAAAAGGCCTATTTGTACAAGATATTTTTGTAAGCCCATTTTTAAATGGCAAAGAATTGCAACCAGAGGAATATCCATCATTGAGGAATGGCTGAAGAAGCCGTGGTACAGAGTTGTAATGGAAAACATATAAGAAATGATGGACAGGATAAGTTCAGAAAAACATGGAAAAACATATAAACCGAAGTAAATGAAGTGAACAGAAGAGAATAGTGTATACTGTAATATACAAAAAATTGTATGATGATCAGCTGTGAAGTACTCAACTATTTTCATTAAAACAAGATTCTGAGATAATCCCAGGGACTCATTTAAAAAGTGCCATATTTTTAAAAATATACAATACCTGTTACCTGTCACCTTCACAAAGGGTTAGATTAGGGCTATCCTCATATTTTTTTCCATTAGTATCATGCTTGATCTTTATAGTTTTGCAACACTCATTTTTAATTTTTTAAAATATGTGTATTTTCCATTTACATTATTAAAAGTTGTTATGAATATTGATTTCTTGGCTCTGCTTACTTATTACTCTTTCTTATGCATTGGACCACATGGATCTTTTCATGTTTCTCTGTATTTATCACAGACATTTCTTACAGCACAGTATATTCACATACCACAGTTTGTCTAGCCATTCATCAATCAATGGGCATCTACTTTGTTTCCAACTCTTAGCTATCACAAAAAGTTCTAATACAAATATTTTGGTGTATATGGGAACTTTCTTCTTATCAATGACTTCCTTAGGGAGTAAGTTCAGCATTGAAGCCTATGGTTCAAAGGGTACGGACTTCTTATTTCTTTTATTTACATAATTTCAAATGACTTTCCAAAATTGCTGCACCATTTTAACGTACTCTAGGACTTTCTGTTCTTAAATATTCACTTGAGGACTTAATCACTAGTCACTATGTTAAGATGGTTGCCCCTTTCCCAGGATAAAATCTCTAATCTTTAGAAAAATCTTGCCATAGTCTGAATCTCCAGTTTTCCTATTACTACTAGGTGTCCACATTTCCCTCAGGGAATATTAATGTTTCAGTATTACCAATGAGCACTCTAGAAAGCAGCTTTTTAGTGACTTAGTTTTTTTTATCTTGTATGTATAGTCACAGTTTATAAAATCATTAATAAGTTAACTTAGGAGCAATTGGACTTGGAAGTTATCAGGCTCTCTGTAGATTTCATTTATGTTAACCAAACTCATGAGACTGATTATAAAGCAAAATTCTAATTATTGTGCTAGTTTTTATTGAGATACATAACTTGCCTAGACACCTGGAATATTTTTGGCAGATGGTCAGTGTGTTCTCTCTCAGTAGGGATACTAATGTGGGAAACCACATGATAGGAATCTAGATAAGGAAACTGAGATCTAGATGACTTAAGTCAAGATCACATGGATAGTAAGTAAAGAGGCAGGATTTGAATACTAGATGATCCACAAATCCAGTATACTTTCCAATCCTAGGTTATTTTCCTAATAATTTGTAGATTATATCTCTATTTACATTTATTTTCTCAACCTAATGATGTTTTGCTAGTATCTGCTATATATATGCTTAGGTATAATTAGCACATTCTATGGATTTTTTTTCTACTTTAGATTTATAATAAATTGTGCTTCTTTTGGTTATCTGATTCCTCAGATTAAAGTTTAGTTTTTTAGCTCATCATTTAAAGTACTAAATGCTTTACCTAGTTAGGTAAACAAATCATTAGCTCAAGATCTTCAATGAAGTCCTACTCTGGTTTTTGAAAGCTATATCAGTTGAACAAAAGGGGAGGCAGGTGCTACCAAGTTGCAAAGGTATTGAGTTGTGACCCTGGTGAAAGTTTGTCTCTGAGTATCTCTTTAAGACCATTCAAGTCAGGTCAGAGAGGCTTATCAGTTAGACTCAGTGATGATAATAATACTTTAGATCTTTGATCTATATAGTGATCAATCTTGACTTTTGAAGGCCAATGATGAAATATGCTTGGCAGAGATGTAACTGACGAGGTACAGAGTGAGATTTAAGGTTACAGAGTGAGCCAGTATGTTGATTTATCTTGCTTAACTAGATATTACAAGGGAAGGCTTCTATGAGGATTGAACGGACATTTGTGAATAATGATAGCAATGTATAAAAAGAAAGTAACGTCAGTGAAATATTTTTAAAATACACACAAAACAACAGAACAAAGTTCAGAAATGGACACAGAAAAGTTAGGCAGTTTTGTTACTATTGTTAAATTTAATAAGCATTTAATTTTATTTTTTTAACCAATTACAGTGAAATATAGTTATACAAATATTAAAATAAAAACCAGTTCGCAGATCTCAGGTTAATAGAGGAAAGAAACCATGCATAAAGGGGGGGGCAGATATTAAATTCCATGGAAAAACTAGAAGAAAATAAGGAAAGGCTGGTGAGGTATGGAGGAGATACAATCTGCACAACTGGAGGAAATAATCACTTAGGTAAAATCAGAAACCCACTGATGATACTGGAGCATTATTATGCAATGCATGTAATAAACACATTAAAAGACTGTATGTAATCGAAGTTCACAATTTGATTATACCTCTCTTTTCTGGAGTTAGACCAAAGTATTGGTTTATCATGAATAATACTGCAAATGTGTTTCTACTTAGCACCATTTTACCAAATACATAAACATAGCCCCCTTGACAATTGAGGTCCACAGATTTCTTCACTGTGGCTTAATTTATCTTTTACAATTTCAAATGGTTTAGATTGTAAAGCTCTGAAAAATCCATACTTTTACATGTTTACAAGTCCTCCCCCCCCCCCCAATTTCTGTTGTTAGTGTTTAAAATAATTATATATAATCTTAGGTTTTAAGAACCACGGGCCTGGTAGAAGAACTTTTATAATTTTCTTCAATGGGAAGAACATGTGCAATGCAGTTAGAATTCCAGAATTTGGAAAACAATATTTTATAAATTTATTTTTAGCTCTTATAACTTATTTAAAAGTCAAACATGTCTATTTGAGGAGCAAATACCTACTTAGTGAGAACTAATTCATCAAACCAAGATTAAAAAACACTTAAAGTAGTTTGAAAAATCCTGGAAAACATTATTTTCATATTTGAACTAGTAATGTTTAGTGCAGGATGCCAGGTGAAGAATACTTAATATGTAAACTAGACTAATTTCATTTGTTTAGGAATGCTATATAATACTTTTTCATTTTTTCCCCCCCCCTGGAGAAGAAAGAATTGGTCAGAAAAGAGAAAATATAACATTATATAGTGTGTCAGTAGCATAGTAAATATATACTGTCTTTAATCTTATTGAAGTACTTTTAATTAAACAAAATTTTTACAGACTGTAAAACTATAGTGAACATTTTGCAAGTTTTGTGAATTACATACATGGCCTACAGCCTTGACAGTTAGCAAATAATACAATATTTATGAGAAATTCTGAAAATTACCATCAGCAATTATGAATGACTGAAAAAATATTAAGTATTTACTATGTGTCAAATAACTGTGTTTTATGTCAGAATACAAAAAAAGAAAATCAAGAGAATTCCTCTTTTAAAGGAGCTTATATTCTAATTGTGCAAGATAGCTACATTTAGGAGAGGAGCTTATGTTCCTCAGGTTTTAGCAATATGTCTAAAGCAATGGCTAGTTTTGTATATATTTATACCTACCTACCTACCTACCTACCTACCTACCTACATACCTACATACATACATACATATATTTATTTATCCATTCATTCATTTATTTGTTTATTTATTTATCGCTTGGCATTTCAACCTACACAGTTTGTCCCTGTTCCCTCTATGTAAATTTCTTCTAGTTACCCTGTTGTTAATAATAATTTTTAATATTTGCCAATACCTTCTATTATGATAAAAAATAATAAAGGCTGCTATAATTATAGAAATTAGTATTTTAATTAAAGCCATGCTGATAGATAAAGTCATTAGACCACGCGCTTATAAGAATTTAAAACTGCCGCCTAGCCATAATTACCTCCCCTCTCCTCCTGCGCCCAGTAGCTAAAGAGCAGCTAAAGAGCTAAAAAGAGGATTTACTTTCAGATTTCCTCTCATTTTAAACTGTTCTCTGTGTGGTGACGCAGATGTCCCCACGCCCAAAGAACCGGAACCGGAAACCCGTTGGACCACGGGAAATGTAGTTTGATAGTTCCCACGTGTCCATAGAAAATATATATACTTTTAGATGGCATTTCCCAAATTTCACTTTTACACTTCTTTTCTTCTTGGGATATAAATTGATTGAACTTGTTGTGTCCCTTAAAGAAAAGAATTTTTTTCTCCTCTCCCCATTCTTTTAATTACCTTATGTTGATTCTCTTGAGTTCTGGGTTTGGGCAGCAAACTCTCTGTTTAAGTCCATTTTTTTCTTGATGCATGTTTGGAAGTCCTCGATTTTATTGAATGACCATACTTTCCCCTACAATAATATTTTGCTCTCTCTAAGCCACCATCTTCTGGGCGTTTTTGCTGTGTTTCTCTGGTTTTCTCCTCCAGTCACCTCTCTAGTACCTGCGTTTGACTCCCTCAGTCGGGTGCCAGCAAAACCCTTTCTCCCGACCGGTGTGCCCACCGGCCCTGAGATTTCCGAGGCCGCTGGAGACTCCACACAGCACGTGGGGGATTCGTCCTGGGATTCCCCTTCTACGCCCTCAGACCCAACAGTTCAAGAATTGAAGCCTTTTTCTTGGTGTACCTCTTTAGTTATGCTGCAGTAGGGTTCCCCCTGCTCTGTCCCGTTATTAGATTTGGTCCTCTTTCTTCTCGAAGCACATTATTTTCTATCTCAGTGTGTAAGGGCGTGGAGTTTTTAAGATTCGCTCTGTCTAAGCCACCATCTTCCTGGAAACTCTCTTTTTGCCCAATTATATGGCAATAAATTTAGCAATCTAGGTGATATGGATGAATATTTACAAAAATATAAATTGCCTAGATTAACAGCAGAAGAAATAGAATACTTAAGTAATCCAATATCAGAAAAAGAAATTGAACAGGCCATCAAAGAACTTCCTAAGAAAAAATTGCCAAGGCCTGATGGATTTACAAGTGAATTCTATCAAACATTCAAAGAACAATTAATCCCAATACTATACAAATTATTTGATATAATAAGCAAAGAAGGAGTCTTACCAAACTCCTTTTATGATACAAATATGGTACTGATTCCAAAGGCAGGTAGATCAAAAACAGAAAAAGAAAATTTCAGACCAATCTCCTTAATGAACATAGATGCAAAAATCTTTTAAATAGAATACTAGCAAAAAGACTCCAGCGAGTGATGAAGAGGGTTATTCATCATGATCAGGTGGGATTTATACCAGGAATGCAAGGATTGTTCAACATTAGGAAAACCATCCACATAACTAACCATATCAACAAACAAACCAACAAAAACCACATGATTATCTCAGTAGATGCTGAAAAAGCCTTTGACAAAATACAACACCCATTCCTACTGAAAACACTAGAAAGTATAGGAATAGAAAGTCCTTTTCTAAAAATAATAAATAGTATATATCTTAAACCATCAACAAGCATAATATGCAATGGGGATAAATTAGAAGCCTTTCCAATAAGATCAGGTGTGAAACAAGGTTGCCCATTATCACCTCTATTATTTAACATTGTACTAGAAACACTAGCAGTAGCAATAAGAGAAGAAAAAGAAATTGAAGATATTAAAATAGGCAATGAGGAGACTAAGCTATAACTCTTTGCTGATGATATGATAGTCTACTTAAAAAATCCTAGAGAATCAACTAAAAAGCTAGTAGAAATAATCAATAACTTTAGCAAAGTTGCAGGACACAAAATAAATGCACATAAATCATCATCATTTCTATATATTTCCAACACATCACAGCAGCAAGAAGTAGAAAGAGAAACACCATTTATCAATTGGGGAATGGCTTGATTTTTTATACAATTGATTTAGCTCCATATATAAGTTTTTTGGTAGCTAGATAGGTATGGTGCTAAATAGGTAAATTAATTTGGGTAGAATTGTCATTTTTATTATGTTAGCTTGTCCTACCCATGAGCAATCAATGGCTTTCCAGTTGTTTAGATCCAGTTTTATTTGTTTGGAAAGTGTTTTGTAGTTGTTTTCATATAATTGCTGTGTTTGTTTTGGTAGATAGATTCCTAAGTATTTTATATTGTCTAGGGTGAGCCACTCAGCTGCCCCCTCTGTAGGAGATTAGGCCAACAATATAAAATTTGACAATTAAATTAAATAATATTTGGTAAAAAAAAGATACTTGGCACAATGACTGTCACATTTTAGACCCTACATAAATGTTTATCCTCTCCCCTTTCTTTCTCTAGTAGAGTATGTATATAAAAAATGAGATTATTGTGGCTTAATATTTTTTTTGATAAAGTTATGCTGCTTCTTTGTAATGAAGGGTAATAATGTAGAATAAGGCTTGAAAGATCAATTGGGACAAAATTCCCTAATAGGAAAGTTTGTATTTAACCCCGTGGTTAAGTGTGCCATTAGTTTATTGAGTAGTAAAGTGACATGTTCAGACCTGTGCTTTAGGAAGAAATTTTATCAGGTATGTGAAAGCTGGATTGAAAAGGGAAGAGCCTTGAAGTTGATCGCTGTTATATTCATAATCTGGGAAGTGATGGATGCCACCTTGACTGACAGGAATGACAGTTGAGAGACTTGGAATGTTCCCAGGTGCCATGAGCCAGGGGCAAACGTCGGTTGGCCCCACGGTATAAATACCCCTGACAGCCACTTTGAGGAAGTCTCTCTCTGGAGGTCTCTGGACAGGAGTCTCTGGACTGGGAAGTCTCTGTGCTGAGTGGATGGTGAAGGGTGGCAGGAGGTCTAAGAAGAAGAGGGTAGGAATAAATCTGAATATTTCCTGATAGACTATGAGAGCTAGTGTATCACCAAACACTGGTAGTGATAAAGCTGAGAGAATAAGATCATCAATACTTCTGTATCAGTAGCCTATTCTCTGGCTTGGCTGTGGCCAGGTCTGGCCAGAGATAGTGGGAGTGAGTAAATCTCCAACTTCCACCAGATTAATAGCCTCTAGTCCTGATTGTCAACTAGTTATAGATAATAGATCAGTAGGGTTTCCAATCCCCAATCCTTGACCTTGTTATCCTTTCCCTGTTCATAGATAAAGAGTGTTCAACAACAAGTACCTTCCTGAGTGGTCTTTATATCATGGCTCTTGGAAAGGGAGTCAAACGCAGTCAGATCCTTAACATTATCCAAGGTAGATCATTAGCCCAATACTAATCTATCTAACCCCAGGTTGGACCTGGAAAGGTTACCCATCTATCTAACCTCTCAAGGGTCCTTATTGGGCAGCTGTTAGAGAGAAAGGGATAACTTACAGCAGCAGTCAAAAATGATCAGAGTAGGTGTTCCTCCCATCAATTGCAGCTGAGGAGAGTACAGATAGATATATCAACATCATTGTACATCTATACATCTTCCTTGGACCCTCTTATTTATAACATAGACTAATTAGGAGGCCATCGTCATAGCATAAGCAAGAAATGATGAGGACTTTTACCAGATGATGTCTGTATGAGTATAAAGAAGTAGAATAAATTCGTGTGATGTAGTATAGATTGAAATAGTAGAAACCAGTCTTTGACAACTGATTGATTTGGCTTTGAGCGAAGAAAGAGATTGAATAATTAAAGAAAGCATCAGTTTTGACTTTCAGGTAACAAAATTGGTTGAATGAAAGGAGTCTCCTTAAAAGAATCAAGGAAATTTTGAGGAGAGGGAGAATGAGAGGAATAGACGAGAAGTTCTGTTGTAGACATAATGAGTTTGATGTCTATGTGACCATCCATTTGAAAAATCTTATATTTAATTGCTGATAAGATGTTAGTAGAGACACGAGGCCTGTGTGTATACATCTAGAAGTCATCTTCATTGTGATAATATTTAAACCTAGGAGAGTTGATGAAGTCAAGAGAGAGAATTTAGAAAGAGAAGAGGGCCTAGTACAGAGCCTTAACTTCTCTAATTACAAAAGGAAGTATGTTTTGGTACAATATTAGACTGAGAAATTTATATTTTATTCTTTGTTTAACCCTTTTATTCTGTCTTAGAATCAATACTAAGTATCATTTTCAAGGCTTTAGAATGTTAAGGGCTTGGCAGTTGGGATTAAGTGATTTGTGCAGAGTCACAGAACTAGGAAATGCCTGAGTAAAGAGTTGAATCCAGAACCTCACATCTCTAAGGGGCTGGAATCCATATTTCAAGAAATCATTGAGGAGAACTACCCTAATGTTCTTGAACAAGATGGGAAAATAGAAGTTGAAAGAATCCATCAATCACTATCTGAAAGATATCCCAAATTTTACAGTCCCAGGTCTACTGTAGCTTTCTATCCACTAAGCCATCTAATCTATCCCTATTTGAATTTTATTCTATAGGCAATATAGGAAGTCCCTGAAGGTTTTTGAGAAGGGGAGTTATGTAATTATTCCTTATTTTAGCAATATCATTGTGGGGCAATTCTATTTTATTTGATTATAAACCTAGCCTTCTTTAATATGATTATCTGTTTATATATTAAAACTATTAAAAATAATATTTATGGGGGTCTGCTAAATAGTTCAGTAGATTAAATAGGTTCAGTAGAAAATAAAGGTTCAAAATTGTTTCTAGATACTTTTGATACATGATATCAAAAGTTTCTTCAGTGGTAAATAAAGTGAAGCTCAAAGATGAACTTCCCTTCAGGGCCAGGCTCAAGGAACACTAAAGAGACTCTTGTTATAAAAAATAAACTTTTTATTTAAATATATATATATATATATATATATATATATGTGTGTGTGTGTGTGTGTGTGTGTGTGTGTGTGTGTGTGTGTGTGTGTGTATATATATATATATACGGGTAAAAGGATTTCTAATTTTAAAGGATTCTAACTCCACCCAAATAAACTCCCCGGTTCCGCAAGGAACTTCTCCTGTGGTTCACAGGCTATGCTAATCTTCCCTGATCTAACTAACTAAATTTATACTATTCTAAATAAACCTAACCACTCTAACTCTTAACTTCGCCTTTAAGTTATAAAGATAACCAAGGCTAGCTGGTTGAGTCTCCACAAGAATCAGGTTAGGACTCTTAGCCTTAACAGATTCAGAGTCCAAACCAAAGACAAGGTTTTCTTTGGTCTTTTCACAATTTAACCAATCTATAGACAGTAGCAGATAAATTAATAGTGTTTTCCATGTTGGAAAAGAAAACACTCCACTCTTTCAGGTCTTTCCCTCAGACTGAGATAGAGAGGCAAAGATGTTACCTTCTCTAGCCCTGAGAGAGAAAGAAAGTGTGTGTGGCTCTTTCTACTGCCAGAAGCCCCCTCCTGGAATGCCACACCCAGATAATGTAACTGTCATAGAATAATGGTTATAACTGTCAACAGTTGAAATGAACACACTCTCTCTCTCACTCTCTATTTGAAACTCCAATTCTTCCTCAAGCCAGCTTCTCTACTTCTTATCTCTAAACTAATAAAATAATACTTATTTTCTAATATCTTCCTTATAAACCCTGGTTTGTCACTTAGTGACCCTTCCCCTCACTCCCCCATTGCCTAGCCCTTTTTGCTCTTCTGGCTTAGAACCAATACACAGTATTGATTTTAAGATGGAATTATGATAAGTTTTCTTTTTTAAGAATGTTTTTGTTAGCCATGGATATTAAGAGCAGTAATTCAGTCAAAGAAGTATTATGAAGGGATATTATTATCTTTCAAAGAGCAAAGAAATGCCTGATGACAAATTAATGAATGAATGAGTACTAGGAAAAATGAGGGAAATAAAGAGAATATGGTGTCACAGAATTCAATAAAGTTGAGTTTTAAAAAGGAGAGAGGTAGTTATGTAATCATTGAGTTAGAAGGGACTTTAGAGGTAATCTAGTCCATCTTCTACCTCCTTCCCAATTTCACAGATGAAAAAACTGAAGTCCATTAAAGTTAATTGACTTCTCCACAGTCAAACAACAAATAAATAGCAAAACAAACATTGAGCTCAGTTCAATCCCTTGACTCTTGTACCAGTTAACTTTACACCAAATTGTGCTGAGTAGAATTAAATGCAACATAATTAAAGAATGAAAAAAATCACTAGATTTAGCCACCATTACTTGGGGGTGGAGGGGCTTAGAAGAACAACTTTAAATCCTAGATTAGAGCAAAAGCTAAGATTACAAGTTTATGGAAGAAATTAATTTTGACGAAATTGTGTTGTGACTCAGTGACTGCTCACTTGGAGGAACTCTCAGCCGAAGGATCAGTCCCGATGCTCATGACACCAAGGGGAGCTGACAACTGAGGAGTGGAATCTAGCTAAATCCATTTTATGTGACACCTAGGGACATTAGTCCCTCCATTCCAGAAGAGATGTTGAGCTTCAGCATATAGACAAAATCACAAATAAAGTCCCCCCAAATCAGTAAAAAACTAAGAAATGACCTGACTGGAAAGCTGCTTCTATAAAAGGAAAGACCAAAATGCAAGCTCAAAAGACTGTGATGTCAAAATGGAAATTTGTGGACCCTTAAAGGCAAATGTGAGAGGATGTCAGGCCCAAAATGAAGTCCTGGAAAAGCTCCAAAAGAAGATAAAAAAACAAATAAGGGACTTAGAAGAAAAATTAGAAAAGAAAATGATAGGAAAAATCAGTAACTTAGAGCAAAAACTCACTAAAGTAAATAGATATCCAAGAAAGAAAATAACAGATCTCAAACAGTAAAATCATTCTTTAAAAAAGAAAGTACAAGGCCTAAAAAGTTTATGGCTGATTCCTAAAAATTAGACATGGACACATGGAAGCTAATGACAGCAGGAAACAATAAAATTCAAAAGAATGAAAGAACAGAAGAGAATCTATTTCTCATTGGAAAAACATGACATAGAAAATAGATTTAGGACAGATAACCTTGGAATCATTGGACTGCCTGAAAGCGATGATTTAAAAAAGAGGCTATATACCATATTGCAAAAAATAATCAAGGAGAGCTGCCCTAATACTCTTGAACAAGAAGGGAAAATAGAAACTGAAAGAATCTATCAATCACTACTTGAAAAAATATCCCAAATTTAACATTTCAAGAACCACTGTAGCTAAATTCCAGAACTCACAGGCCAAGAACAAAATACTGCAAGCAGAAAAACAGTAATTCAAATATCTTGGACCCACAGTCAGGATTAAATAGACCCTAATGTCTTTCTACATTAAAGGACCAAAAGTTAAGGAATATGATATTCTGCAAGGCAATGAAGCCAGAACTGCAACCAAAAATTACCTCTCTAGCAAAACTGAGCATAATACTAAAAGGAAAAAATATACATTTAATGAAATACAGGACTTCCAGGTATTTCTCATGGAAAGAACAGAGCTGAAAAGAAAATCTGACTATCAAATCTGACCCTCAAGAGAAGCATAAAAAGATAAAAAGAAAAGAAAAAACTCAAGGGGACTCATTGGGGCTAATCTGTTCACATTCTTACCTGGAAAGTATTTAACTATGATACCTAAGAAATCTGTGATGCAAAAGATACTAAAGATAATTAAGGAAAAGAATGATGAATGTCAAAATACTTATTGTATAATAATACCTGTACAACCTATATTGTATTACCTGCTCTCTAAGGAAAGGAGGAAGATAGGAGAGAGGGCAGGAACATGAATTGCAAATTGTTAGATAATGACTATTAAAAATCCTATCAACATATAATCTGGAAAAAAAGTAAAATGTATTATAAGAAAAAAATTTGTAATGATTAATTAAAATTGGTTCCTACTGACCACTTACTTGAGGAATTCAACTTTTTATAGAAGTAGTAGCAAGGTAATAAGTAAAATTCATTGTTTTGCCTTTTAAATGCAGAAACTTGATTAAGTTCAATGGTACCTTGGCATTTGTCATTAATTCATTCCAGAAGGCAGGTCAAGTACCCAAAAGATCAAATTCCAAATGACTATATTCACAAAAAGAATAATTTAAATTGAATTAACCTGTTCCAGACACCCAGAAAACCCAGATTTTAGAAGGCATTTTATACATTAATGGAGTTATATTTTACTAAATAAACAATAATTCATAAACTTAAGTAAAAAACAATGGGAAATGGTGTGATCATTTAACAAATGTACAATTCTTGTTGTTAAATTTTTCAACAAAGTTTTGTGCTTCCACCCATTTTGCACAGATTTCCTTAATTAATGAAGACCCTTTGCCTTCTCCTCACCTGGAGAGAACTTTCTTGCTACTAGCTGTTGCTGCTGTCTTAGAAGTTCCTGCAGCACCTCAGGGTCTATCTCTTCTTTTTATCCTCCTGAACTGACTTGTGAACCTTTGTTTCCACTGGAATGGGCATATACTTCTGGAGATCAGAGAGAGCAATGCCAACACATTCTAGTAAGCTCATTGAGTGCCAAGCAAACATCAAATACTGCTACAATTTTTCTTGTCAAAATGTGTCAAATACTGAATTTGACTAGTTCTGAAACTGTCAAGTATGAAAGTTTGACTTTAATAAGTAGAGATAAAGGAGACAGTATGAGGATTTCTTTAAACAGGGTTCATTCCACAACCTTAGTTTCTTGCAGCTTTAATTCATGTCATTCTCCTTAGTGTCCTTTACAGTCCAGGGGAAAGCTACTTTGTATTTTAGTTAGTAAACATTTATTAAGCACCTCTTATGTGCCATACATTATGCTAAGCTTTGGGGATACAAATAAAGGTCTCCCTCAAAGAGCTCCAGGTCTAATAGAGGAAACCGCAAGCAAACAATTAAGTAAAAACAAGGAAAACTGCAGATAGCTTGGCGATAATAGTGAGAAGATGATTGAATTAAGAGAATCAAGAAAGTCTTCCTAAAAGGTAGGATTTTAGCCTGGATTTGAAGGAAGTTAGGGAAGCCTAGAGGGAGAGATAAGGAGTGAGAGTATTCTAGGCATGTGGAATGAAATGCCCAGAATTGTGTTTAACTCTCTTCCCTCCAGTAGACTCAAAGATCCTTGAGCACAAGCAGAGATTCCATCATTTTTCATCCTCTTATCTACTGTGCATGGCACAGAGTAACTATTTCACAAATGTTTATTGAATAAAATGTTAGAAAGGAAAAAATTGAGTGTGCCAAGCAAGATATAGAGCATGAATACACGTGCATTGAACTGATTGGAAAGAGGGTTTAATTTTATAAATGGAGGGGAGCATCACTTGAGCACTAATGGACAAAAGGATAGTTGTATGAGCAAAGGTATGTTTTGATGGAAAGGAAAAAAACTCATGTCAAATGGCCTTATATAGTGAAGTATGAGGCAAGATTATTATTATCAGTTAAATGTTATAAGAACAACTATCAAAGACTATTCCATTTCTTTTTTATTTAAGGATGCAAATGAAGATCCTGGAGAAGATGTGGCTCTCCTTTCAGTCAGTTTTGAGGATACAGAAGCTACTCAGGTGTTCCCAAAATTATACCTTTCACCCAGAATTGAGCAGTAAGTATCAGTGCATTTGACTATCAACACCTTATTATTGTTATTCTGAAGTCAGAATTATTGAACTCCTTTTTTTACTGGTATGGATTTAAATGAACCATTTTAATTCTACTTTCTCTATAATTGATGCTTAATTGTTTTTTAAGCAAATTTTCATTGAAATGTATTCGAGTAGAGAGACAAATTGAATTCAAAGTTGCAGTGACAGTTTGGTGAATCTTGTAGTTGTATAATTTGATCAGGCACAGTACATTTATCTAGAATGATGAGTGGAATGCAGAAATCCTAGTGTTAGCTCAACCTTATGCTATGTATCTACATAATAAAAAATAATGGAGCACCTCACACTGCTTCAACATTTCTTGGTATAGTATGAAGAACACTGAAATGTAAGCCATAGAATTACAAAATATTAGTTGAAAGGGAATTCAAAGGCCATCTTGTCCAATTCTTGTCCAATAATCCTTTCTATTATATCCATAATAAATGATGATCTAGCATTTACTTAAAAGACTGTACCTTTAGGCATTCCTATTTTGCCCAGGGTCACATAGCTGGGAAGTGTCTGATTCCAGATTTGAACCCAGGACTTCCCGTCTCTAGGCCTGGCTCTCAATCCACTGAGATACCCAGCTGCCCCCAGGATACCTTTTTTTTTTTTTTTTAACATTTATTAATATTCGTTTTTAACATAGTTATATGATTCATGCTCCTACTTTCCCCTTCACCCACCCATGGCCGACGCACATTTCCACTGGTTTTATCATGTGTCATTGATCAAAACCTATTGCCAAATTGTTGATAGTTGCATTGGTGTGGTAGTTTCGAGTCCACATCCCCAATCATGTCCACCCCAACCCATGTGTTCAAGCATTTGTTTTTCTTATATGTTTCCTCTCCTGCAGTCCTTCCTCTGAATGTGGGTAGCGTTCTTTACCATAAATCCCTCAGAGCTGTCCTGTGTCATTGCATTGCTGCTGGTACAGAAGTCCATTACATTCGATTTTACCATAGTATATCAGTCTCTGTGTACAATGTTCTTCTGGCTCTGCTCCTTTCACTCTGCATCAGTTCCCGGAGGTCCTTCCAGTTCTCCTAGAACTCCTTCAGTTTATTATTCCTTTTAGCACAATAGTATTCCATCACCAGCATATACCACAATTTGTTCAGCCATTCCCCAATTGAAGGACATACCCTCCTTTTCCAGTTCTTTGCCACCACAAAAAGCCCAGCTATAAATATTTTCATACAAGTCTGTTTATCTATGATCTCTTTGGGGTATAAACCCAACAATGGTATGGCTGGATCAAAGGGCAGGCATTCTTTTATAGCCCTTTGAGCATGGTTCCATATTGCCAGCCAGAAGATTTGGATCATTTCACAACTCCACCAGCAATGCATTAATGTCCCAATTTTGCCACATCCCCTCCAGCATTCGTTATTCTCCCCTTCTTTCATTTTAGCCAATCTGCTAGGTGTGAGGAGTTACCTCAGAGTTGTTTTGATTTGCATTTCTCTAATTATTAGAGATTTAGAACACTTTCTCATGTGCTTATTGATACTTTTGGTTTCTTTACCTGAAAATTGCCTATTCATGTCTCTTGCCCATTTATCAATTGGGGAATGGCTTGATTTTTTATACAATTGATTTAACTCCTTGTATATTTGAGTAATAAGACCCCTGTCAGAGTTTTTGTTATAAAGATTTTTTCCCAATTTGTTGTTTCCCTTCTGGTTTTGACTACATTGTTTTTGTTTGTAGAAAAGCTTTTTAGCTTAATATAATCAAAACCATTTAATTTACATTTTGTAATTTTCTCTAACTCTTGCTTGGTTTTAAAATCTTTCCTTTCCCAGAGATCTGACAGGTATACTGTTCTGTGTTCTCTTAATTTATTTATAGTTTCCCTCTTTATATTCAAGTCATTCACCCATTCTGAATTTATCTTGGTGTAGGGTGTGAGATGTTGATCTAAATCTAATCTTTCCCATATTGTTTTCCAAATTTCCCAGCAGTTTTTGTCAAATAGTGGATTCATGTCCCAAAAGTTGGACTCTTTGGGTTTGTCATACACTGTCTTGCTGACATCATTAACCCCAAGTCTATTCCACTGATCCTCCCTTCTATCTCTTAGCCAGTACCATATTGTTTTGATGACTGCTGCTTTATAGTACAGTTTAATATCTGGTACTGCTAGGCCCCCTTCCTTCACATTTTTTTTTCATTATTTCCCTTGATATTCTTGATCTTTTGTTATTCCAAATGAAATTTGTTATAGTTTTTCCTAATTCAGTAAAGAAGTTTTTTTGGTAATTTGATAGGTATGGCGCTAAATAAGTATATTAATTTGGGTAGAATGTTCATTTTTATTATGTTAGCTCATCCTACCCATGAACAATTAATGGTTTTCCAATTGTTGAGATCCAGTTTTATTTGTTTGGAAAGTGTTTTGTAGTTGTTTTCATATAATTGCTGTGTTTGTTTTGGTAGATAGATTCCCATGTATTTTATATTGTCTAGGGTGATTTTAAATGGTGTTTCTCTTTCTATCTCTTGCTGCTCTAATGTGTTGGAAATATATAGAAATGCTGATGATTTATGTGCATTTATTTTGTATCCTGCCACTTTGCTAAAGTTGTTGATTATTTCTACCAGCTTCTTAGTTGATTCTCTAGGATTTTTTAAGTATACCATCATATCATCTGTAAAGAGTGATAGCTTAGTCTCCTCATTGCCTATTTTGATACCTTCAATTTCTTTTTCTTCTCTAATTGCTATTGCTAGTGTTTCTAGTACTATGTTGAATAATAGAGGTGATAATGGGCATCCTTGTTTTACACCTGATCTTATTGGGAAGGCTTCTAATTTATCCCCATTGCATATGATGCTTGTTGATGGTTTTAGGTATATACTGTTTATTATTTTTAGGAAGGGTCCTTTTATTCCTATACTTTCCAGTGTTTTCAATAGAAATGGATGCTGTATTTTGTCAAAGGCTTTTTCAGCATCTATTGAGATAATCATGTGATTTTTGTTTGTTAGACTGTTGATATGGTCGATTAAGTGGATGGTTTTCCTAATGCTGAACCATCCTTGCATTCCTGGTATAAATCCCACCTGATCATGGTGGATGATCTTCTTAACTACTTACTAGAGTCTCTTTGCTAATATTCTATTTAAGATTTTTGCATCTATGTTCATTAGGGAGATTGGTCTATAGTTTTCTTTCTCTGTTTTTGGTCTACCTGGCTTAGGTATCAGTACCGTATTTGTGTTATAAAAGGAATTTGATAAGACTCCTTCTTTGCTTATCATATCAAATAATTTGTATAGTATTGGGATTAGTTGCTCTTTGAATGTCTGATAGAATTCACTTGTGAATCCATCAGGCCCTGGCGATTTTTTCTTAGGGAGTTCTTTGATGGCTTGTTCAATTTCTTTTTCTGATATGGGATTATTTAGGTATTCTATTTCTTCTGCTGTTAATCTAGGCAGTTTATATTTTTGTAAATATTCGTCCATATCTCCTAAATTATATTTATTGCCATATAATTGGGCAAAATAGTTTTTAATGATTTATTTATTAATATTCATTTTTAACATGGTTAGATGATTCATGCTCCTACTTTCCCCTTCACCCCCCTGCACTCCCCCCACCCATGGCTGACAGACATTTCCACTGGTTTTATCATGTGTTCTTGTTCAAGACCTATTTCCAAATTGTTGTTAGTTGCATTGGTGTGGTAATTTCGAGTCCACATCCCCAATCATGCCCTCCTCAGCCCATGTGTTCAAGCATTTGTTTTTCTTATATGTTTCCTCTCCTGTAGTCCTTCCTCTGAATGTGGGTAGCGTTCTTTACCATAAACCCCTCATAGCTGTCCTGTGTCATTGCATTGCTGCTGGTACAGAAGTCCATTAAATTAGATTTTACCATAGTATATCAGTCTCTGTGTACAATGTTCTTCTGGCTCTGCTCCTTTCATTCTGCATCAGTTCCTGGAGGGCTTTCCAGTTCATCTGGAACTCCTCTAGTTTATTATTCCTTTTAGCACAATAGTATTCCATCACCAGCATATACCACAGTTTTGTTCAGCCATTCCCCAATTGAAGTACATTCTCTCAAAGTAAATTTTTTGAAGCCAGTTTTGAGACTTAATATTTATCCTTTTTGGATATCAGCTTATTAGTTTTAATCCAGTGTCCTAGCCTTTCAAGATCTTTTTGGATCTTGATTATACAGGTATTCCTTTGATGTTTTAGGGGTTAGGGGCATGGTGCCCTCAAGATCTGGAAAATCCATGTAAAATTTTTTGGCCATTCCTTTGTGCAAGAGAAGAAGTCTGAATTTTTTCTTTTTCTTTCCTAGAGCATCCAATCACAATACTTTAGTTGTAAAATTTAGGTTAAGTATTTGGTCATAGGCTATATAGTTTCTAAACTTTTTCTATGTTGTCTGCTGGCCTTCATGTATGGTCTGTGGCTTCCACAAAACTCTCCCAAAATTTCTGTGTACTTATGCCAACTTATGATATTTTCAAACCATGATTGAGAAAGTTGTGATGTGAAAGGAATGCCTGTATTATACAACATGGTCTTTTTTCCCCCTTAAGTCATTTACAAATCTGATAAATATCTGGCTCTTTAAGTCATTGGTAAAAGTATTAATAATAGAAAACTGAAGATAGATTCTTAGAACATTCTACTTGAGTCTTTTTTTCACTTTGACACATTAACCCATTGTTATTGATACAAATTGTTGTTGGCACAAAAAAATCAAATTTTTTGATTTTTCCATTCACCAATTTCCAAATAATGCCTAAATAATATAATACTGCTTCTCACTATCTTAATCATAAGAGTAACAGGGAAACCTTATTAAATGTTTTGCTGAAATCTAGATAAATAAGAGCTATCATATTCCATTGTTCTACAAGTATCTTAACCATGTTAAAAAAAATTTAAATTTGGTTTATCTTGTTTTTTGATGAAGTCATGGTGGTTCTTCGTTATCATTGCTTCTCTTTTTCAATTTTCACAAGGTAACCCTTCAATAATAACTTCTTGAATCTTACCAAGAATTGAAATCAAGTTTCCTGATCTATACTTTACAGATGCAACACTCCTTTATTTTTGAAAATTAGGCCATTAACTCACTTTTGAGTACTATGGCTCCTCTCATTTTCTAAAATCTTTCATTGATTTTTTTACTTTATATCACTAATCACTTCTAGTAGTAGTTTTTGATTTGAGCATGTAACTCTTTGGAGTCTGGTGACTTGAACTCTGTTCTCACCCTCATTCAAAGGTAAGCTACTTGAAATTAAGGATTGTTCCTTTTTTAAAATATATGTTTCCAGTGGTTAGCATCATTCCTGGTACATCATAGACCCCTAGTAAATGCTCATTGATTCTTTTCTAAAGTTTACTCACCTTGATCATGAAAATAACTAGAAAAAGAGCTTGGTAGTGCTATTATTTTTCTGTCATCATATACTCTATTACCATCCCATCCCTCTGATCCTCCCTTCCTCTCCCCACTCCAGTCTCAGCCCCAGTATAGCTGGAGAAATTCTTTATTTGTAATTCTTAGCATTTTTTTATCAGCCTCAGCTGAGCTTTGGGTTTTGAGCTTTATTGATCTTAGCAATATTATTTTTAAAATGTTTTATAATATTTTATATTCTTATATTAGTATACCATGAACCACTTCAATTTCCCCTCATAGGGAAGCATGCCATATGACAAATAATATTTTTAAGAGGAAAAATGAAATAGAATTTTAGGAGATCAATAATATTTGTTTTTGTTAGAACAATTGATTAATACAGTGAGAAAGTCTGAAAACATGTGCAATGTGTAACAGCTGTAGATGTTTGGATGTGTCTTCTTTTCTCTCTTCATTCAAGTTCTACTTGTTCTTTATAATTTTTTTATAGTTTTGATTTGTGTTTGTGTGTATGTCGTTCTTTCCATTTACATTGTAGCAATCACTGGGTAAGTTATTTTTATTGATTCTGCTTGTGATGGGGGAGAAACACATCCAAGTTTGTATCAAGCTCTCACCCCATGAATGGGAGACTGAAACTCTGTTAAGTTCAGAAGTAAAAAAAAAAGAATTTTATTTGAAGAAGTAGTTTATGGTGTTATAATAAGCTGATAGCTGATGGAATAGTCTAGAGCAGTGGTTCCCAATCTTTTTTGGCCTACCACCCCTTTTCCAGAAAAAATATTACTTAGCGCCCCCTGAAAATTATGAAACTATTTATTGAACTCAGAATGGAATATAATACAAAAAAAGTGTGGCCATCACCATCTCCATGGATTGCTGTAGCACCCACCAAGGGGCGGTAGTGCCCACTTTGGGAATCACTGGTCTAGAGGCTAATTAGGTAGCCCTAGGGCTGATGCATTAGCCTAGGACTAGTCGAATCAGTTCATATAGATCTTTCCATGTTGCATCTCTATATTCATCATGTATATCATTTATTAGAGTACAGTAATATTCCATTATATTCATGTATCACAATTTTTTAAGCTAATCTCCAGCTGATGGACTAGATATCTACTTTGTTTCCCATTTTTAGCTATCACAAAAATATAAATAAATAAATCACTATAAATATTCTGCAATATATAAGGACTTCCTTTTTATCTCTGGCTTCTTTGGGCTGTAAGCTCAGCAATAGAGTCTCTGGTTCAAAAATTGTGGACAATTAGTCACTTTTTTTCCCATAATTCAAAAAAGCTTTCCAAAATGGTTGTATCATAGCTTCATTAACAATTAATATGCCTATCCTTCTACAACCCTTCCAGTGTTGATTGTTGCCATTTTTTATCAATTTGTAGGATGCGAGGTAAAAACTTAGGATTATTTTGATTTGTATTTCTCTTATTATCAGTAATTTGTAAAAAATTTTAATGTGGTTATGAATACTTTGTAATTCTTTTGCAACCTATTTATATCCTTTGACTATTTACCTGTTGTTTTACATTTAGTCTTACATTCATTTATTAATTTGTGTATATCTTGATGTCAAAATTTTGCCAGAGAAATTTGATACAAATGTTTTCTCATTTTTAATGTTTAGAAATGTTGTCTGTATAGAATCTTTTCAGTTTTGAGTAATCAAAGTTAACTCTTTTATAATTGCCTCTATCCCTTATTTGGTTACTTACTCACTCATAGCTGTAAGAAGTATATGATCTGTTTCTCTTCTAATTTTGTATGATCTTTAATATTAAGGTTTTGTATTTATTTAGATTCTGTTGTATCTGGAATATGGTATAAAAAGTTGACAAAGCCTGATTTCTGTCAGATTGCTTTATACCTTTTCATTAGGTTTTAATCAAATAGGGAATTTTCTCTGGGATAATTTGTTATTCACTTTATCAGACATCGATTAAGTGCTATTCCATGTTTGTCTTTATTTCACTTAATAATTTCCTTTTATATTTTAGGTCATTGTTTTTTTCCAAATGAATTTTGTTATTTTATCAAGGATCATGAAGTGTTCTCTTGGTAACATGTTTGGAGTATCATTAAAATGTAAATTTATTTTAGTAATATTGTAATTTTTATTTTATTAGTCTGACCTACTTTACCAGCACTAAGTATTCTTCTAGGTATTTTAAACTATTCTTTATTTCTTTGACAAGTTTTTGTAATTGAATATAGACAAGTGTTTTGTGTACTTTGGGAAGTTCATGTCCAGAAATTTTACATATTTTGTAGTGATTTGGAATGCAATTTCCCAAATTTCCCATTAATTAATGTATTAGCTTATGGCTTTCTTTCCATTTTTTAATCTTTCCCTTATTTAGGCATTAGAATTATTTGTCTCATAAAATGAATCTGTTAATGGTTTTTTTTAAATCAGTTTTTGAAACTAATTTGTGAAGTCTGGTTGCTAACTCTTCTTTGTAGGTTAGAATTTTCCTATGATTCTTATCAGGACCAGGAGTTTTTTTCTTTTGGTTGTTCCTTTACCTAGACCTATTTCTTCTTCTGAGATTGGGTTATTTAATACCTCTCTTTGGTTATCTGATAGTTTAAATATTTTATATTTTTGTCATGTGTTCATTTCTTTTATGTTTTCAGTATTTCAGTGATTTTACCCTACTTAGTTGCTATTTTATTGATTTGATATTTTTATTCTCTATTTACTCAGATTAGTTAAGGATTTATCAATTATATTGATCTTTTCAAAAGTTATCTTTTAATATTTTGATCATATTGATGGGATTTCTGGTTTTTAACTTATCTAGTTCTCTAATTTTTAGTGTCTCTTTTGTGTTAATTTTAGGTTCATTTATTTGTTGATTTTTCTAATTTTAAAAAATTAGTATTCAATTTATTAATCTTAAAATTTTTTTTAAATGTATGATTATAAGGATTTGATTTTATCTCTGAGGATTGCTTTAGCTGCATATCAGAAATTTTTGGTCTTTGTTTCAGCATTTTGTTTTACATAGTCATTAGTTGTTTCTATGATTTGTTATTTTGCCCATTCATTATAAAGAATTTTATTGCTAAGTTTCCATGTGGGTCTGTATTTTTTGTTTGTGATTTCTGAACCAATTTTTCTTTATTGCATTATGGTGTGTAAAGGATATATTGATTATTTTTGTCTTTTACATTTGTTTGCAATATTTCTGTACTCTAATACATGATCAGTTTTTGTAAGTTTCATGTGTTGCAAAGAAATATGTATATTCTTTTGTTATCCTATTTAGAAGATGCTATAAATCTTTTAATTCTAGTTTCTCAAAAAACTTGTCCAGTTACATTTTTTTCCTCTTTTCTTTCCTTTTCTGGAAAGATTAAAAGATGACAAGAGTGTAAGGGTAAATCTATTTTCAGTTCTTGGGTCTCATAGTACAACCTTGAAGCTGGTAGTGTGGGAGGTTGGGGAGGATGCTGAGTGAGCTCAGGGTCAATAAGTATCAGTTCATGTTTTGTTTTGTTTTTTAACCTACTTTTGGATTCGGGTTGGGGGGCCTTATAACATGGAGAAAGCTGATGTTGCTTTATATTTGGCAAATAGTTTCTCTTTTGAAGAGGTTTGAGGAGTCATGGGGGTCATAGAAAATGTCTATCTTGTTCATGTGATCCAAAATTCTAAAATCTATCTTTCTAACTTCTAGTCATTCTCTGCTATGGCCAAGAAAGTATTTTTTCCCCAATATGGCGTCTCTTGACAGATTTCAAGAGAAGAACTATTGTGCTTTTATGAGCCACTATTTTCTCCATACTAATAATAACCACAACAACAATAATAACTTATGTCATTTTAAGATTTACAAAGATGTGAACTATTACTTTATATACATCATCCCATTTTGCAAAAGTCCTTGGTAAGCTTTAGACCATCCACAGAAGGACAACCAAATCATAGAAAGACAGTTCATCTTGTTTAATGATCCATCAATAAGACTTGGAATATTTAGCTTGGAAAAAATAAAAGAGTTTAGGGCAAGGATTCTTTGTTTTTCTTTAACAATCAGGTGAAGCTTATCAGTCTCCTCCCAGAATAATTTTCTTAAATCATTTAAGAAAATTCTAATTTTTAGTTAGAATTTAATAAAAATAAAGATTAATTTCCCTTTTCAAGTTCATAGATACTCCTAAAAAATCTATCTATGAATCATACGTATCTTTGTAAGCCAGGCAATCCCCTTTCATAGAGACTGTGTTGGCAGTCTTTAAGTATCTGAAGGATTGCCACATGGAAAAGGAGAGTTGAAAATTGTCCTGTCTAACTTTCAAGGGTAGAACTAGTAGCAGTGGTTCAAAGTTGTAATAATACAAGTTTTAACTTCATGTAAGGAGATTTTTCATAACAGTTAAAACTATCAGAAAATAAAAGGAGCTGCCTCAATAGGCAATCTCACTGGAAGACTCTAAGTTAAGACTGGATGAATGAAAAAATATAAAAAAGGCCTATTGCGTATCAAGCACTTTGCTAGTATTTAGGGATACAAATAGAAAATCAAGAGAGTAGTCTTTGTCTTCAGGAAAGTTCCATTACAATTTGGGAAGACAACCTATATAGGAGATTTTAGCTGCAAGTCAATTGGAAAGAATTACTGGTCCATTGGGTAGAAAGCAACAAAACATCTCATATTCTTTATCATCATTTCAATTGATAAAACCTCATAATTTTCTCATGTTTAATCATTTGGCAATGTTGCAGATTCATTTTCAGGGTTGTCAGTAGCTATGACTGCTGAGGAGTTAGGGATGGAGACAGTTGCCAGGTCATATTTCCATAAGAGTTGCCCTCTGGCTTGTGGCTTGAAAGTTGGTAGCCTAGTTGATATTTCTGGGGCTTTTGGGTTCAGGGATTGTGTTTGCTTCTTCCACGATCTGAAAGTAGGGGGATTGGTCAAAATAGTGATTGTTTGAACCTGGAACTTGCTACCTTGGTATCCTTCAGGAAACTTTGCTGCTTTAGCTAGGCCAGAGTGCCTAATTGGTTGGTAGAAATTCATTGGCACTTGGTGTTTGGCGAGTCCCTTCCTCACTAGAGTCACTCATTTGGACAATGGCTGTAGGAGCTATGCTGAAACCAACGCCAATTGTCTGGGATGGGAGGAGTCCTGCTATTTCTGAAGTTCTTAGACTTAACTTGTCCACCTGTGGCAGTTGGTCAATACTTTATGCTATTTGTTTAGTCATTTTTCATATCTGACTCCATTTGGAGTTTTCTTTTTTCCTCTTCTTTTTAATTAGTTTCATTTTTTTGAGATCTGCATTAATTATTTTTTTCAATTAATTAATTAATTAAGAGTATTTTTCCATGGGTACGTGATTTATGTTCTTTCCTTCCCCTTCTCCCTCCCTGGAGCTGATGAGAAATTCCATCGTGTTATACATGTATATCATTGTTCAAAAACCATTTCCATATTAATATTTTCAGTAGAGTGATCATTTAAAGTCAGAATCCCCAATCATATACTCATCAAAACATGTGACCAATCATATGCTTTTCTTCTGCATTTCTACTCCCACAGTTCTTTCTCTCAATGTGGATGGCAATCTTTCTCATAAGTCCTTCGGGATTATACCTGGATCATTGCATTGCTATTAATAGAAGAATCATTTGGGGTTTTTAGGCACAGATTTTGGAGTAATTTGTCATTTCCTTCGCCAGCTCATTTAATAGATGAAGAAATGGAGGCAAGCAGGGTTAAGTGACTTTCTCCGGGTTACACAGCTAGTAAGTCTATTTGAACTTTGGAAAATGAACCTTCCTCAAACTAGGCCCAGTACTCTATCCACTGCACATCCTAGCTGCCCTTACTTTATGTTAAAGCAAGAGATTTTTTTTTCTTTAAAATGAATTAATCTAGATCAGAGATGTAAAATTTCCAGCTACTATTTGAGTATGGGAAACTAGATTAAAATGTAATTGAAAATGCTTAACAATATGAATAAAAATACAATACAGTGTAGATAATGTTAATTTATGGTTTTCTAAGTCATTATGTGATTCACAGGGATCTATTTCTGTTTGAGTTTGATACCACTTTATATAGATGGTCACTGAGGTCCCTTCCAAGTCTTAAATTCTGTCTGATTTTGTTTGAGAGATGTCAGGTCAAGTCAACAAAAATTCCATAAGCACTTGCTTTGTGCCATGTGGTAGGTATTTAGAGGTATGTTAGAACCAGTTTGAACTAGCTTTTTAAATTGTCAATGGATTTTGGCAAACACTAGAATTCAAGACTTAATTTATGAGTGTCTAGTTTAAGACAGTGATAGTGAAAATGCTAATAATACAGATTAAATTTAAATTGTGGCCCATATACATTTTCCTTTGGAAAACTGGTTGTTAAACATTTATCAGCATACCACTGTATATATTATTATTCTTGCTATTTAGATGAAGAAACTAAGGCACAGAGAAATGAAGTGGCTTGCCCAAGTCACAGAGATAGTCAGTGAAAGATTCAGGATTTAAACCCAGATATTCTGACTGTTAAGTCATTTGCTATTTTCTTTAAACTTTGTAGCTTTCTGAACCCAATCTTCGTATAATAGAAATTTGAGTCTCTTGATCATCCTGGTTATTCTCCTTTGGACCCATTAAAACTCTAACATATTATTCTTGATATAGTCTGAATATAAGATAAAAATAAGGCATATCACCTCCCTTATTTTCTGAAAATGTTGAAAGATTTGAAATATTTGAATCTCCCAGATTTTTGTAGATTTTTGTAGGCAAGAGAATATTATGAATTGACTTAGTCCAAATCATCCTGATTGGTAGATATTTCAAACAGGAAGTGGAATGTGTCATTTCAGCTCCTCCCAATTATATCACTGTAAGATAAAATCAGTTCTCACATGATAAGAGTTGTTGTTCATCTATCATTCCAAAGAGGACCAGTGAGACCATGGAATTACTGAAGAAATTCTAATAGTTGAAAAAAATGTATGTGCCTATATAGAGTGATCTCCATTCCATTCAGGCTATTTGTGCCCAACCTATGATAGAGCTTCCAAGCTGTCTGATCAGACACATTTGGACAAACTGTACATTGGCTCCAGCATAGTGATATCATTTTGGTCCCTGAGTACAAAGGACAGTACAAAGGACAGCAACCATTAAGTCAAGTATAGAACCTTTAATAAGATATTTTTCCCCCTTAGCAATATAATCCTTCCAACTGAAAGTAGCAGTCTTAAATCATACTAGATGGAGTTAATACTTCTAACTTGTCTTTTTGGGTGGTTGTGATCAAAGTGTCTTGCAAACCTTTAAGCACTGTGGAAACATTCTATTTTCATATCAGTATTATTATTATGATGATGATGCATGATAATTTTATTCCATCTATGCTTACTTTTAAAATTTAAATTGTTATCTCTAAGCAATAATAAGATTCATGATGAACAAAGAAGGATCTTTATGGATCTTTAAAAAAATAGTTATAATGAAAGCCTTTATGCCCTTTACATCTCCCTATCCCTCTACCTATCCCCAGAATATTATGCTTTCTTCATTGACATTCTCTAATTCCACTTCTCCTGATGTCTTTTCTCTGTCCTTATCTTAAGTCCCCACTTCAGTGAGGATATGCTATCCATTTTGTTATTACACGTGCCAACCTCAGAAGGAGAGAGAAGGCCTTTCTAATTCCCTGTGTTCACATATGGAAAAAGAGAAAATTTTGCTGTCCCCAGAAGACTTCTTTTGACATGGAAACTAAATTCCCCTCAAGTGGGTCAATTCCTTTAAATGAAACATCTGGTAGAAAATGTGGGCAGGAAGCTCCCATGTGTATTGTGATTCTATGAGGCTCTGAAATATGTTCACATTTCTGAGGTCTATCCTTTTGCCCAGGACAGTAAAATAATTTTTCTTATGTCTCTGGCAGCTAATACATGACCACAACCCATGCAAATGAGGTTGTATAATTTAGCAAAGAAAGCCTCATCTAAGAAGGATTCCATGTTCTCAATGCACAGAAAACATTTATGAATTATATGTATTTCAGGCATTATATATATTTTGCTAGGAAGTAAAATTAGTTAGTCCTATTAAAAAATGGGGACATCATTTAATTTCAAAAGAAAAAAAATTACCATTGGTGTGTTATGCAAAACAGAGCTTCTTTCTTTTTCTTTAGACTTAGCTTGAATATTAAGAGGGAGGAGAGCAATTTGATTCTACACTAGTTGAATTTTCCACTTGGCAGAAAAGCTTTAAATTATAGTTACATCACCAGTGCTGGCACAAAGCATTCCCTGCCCTTCCCTTCTCTTCAGACTGTTGGCAGTTCTAGCAGTGAATCCAAAGGTTAAATGGGCACCAGAGACTATCCAGGCCTCTCCAAACAGAGGTGTAGGCTTCCAGTTCTTGATTGAGTTGCCCTGTCAGGGAGTGCCCTGAAGAAAACCAGTTCCTATGCTGTTCCCATCCAAGGGATGAAAAGACTTCAGCCCCTAAGGCAGTCCAGGTGGCATCTTTCATTAGGCCAGTATTTGTTTTTAGAACTTTTTGTTGTTAAGTTTTAAACCAGCTTTGGAAATAAGTTCTAAATATTTACCAGCCCATAAAAGTGATCATTAACCAGCACTGTTTATGCCAGTAATACACACTTCTGATATTTCTGGCCTATTAATCCTGTGTGCTTTTAACTGTGTTCCTTAATATCTCTTGTGCTGTCATACACATACAGACAATTTTAACTGTGGAAAGCAACCAATGTGATAGCTATTGATAGTTAAAAAGATTTATTTTTCCACATAATTTAAATGGCTAGTTGGAAATGAGGAAATAAAAGGAAGAAAAGAAAAAATAATGAGATTAGGAATGAGTTAAGATTCAGAAGAAATTTGCTTAATATTTTTTTTTATTTGTGAAAGCTGGTAGAAAGGAATAAGGGAAAGGCAAGAATTCAAGAAAATAAATTTGAAAGAAAAGTAGAAGGAGAAAGAAGGTATAATGGATATAAATTATGATAGAATATTTAGACAACAGTTCTATGCATCTAGTGCAATAAGAACATGGAGAATATGTGGATTACCATTTTACTCTTTTACCATCTATTGGTCTACTCTTTATAATACAAGATGATGCTTCTATGACTCATTGTGCTTTAAATTTCTTTTCAGCAATAGAGATAGGTTTCACTGAGCCATGTACACTCTTCTCCACATTCCAACTGCTTGCATTTTAGTAGTAACTGTCCATATTCTAGGTATACTCTTTAGCCACAGAGTATGATTTTTCTTTTGTGTTGAGCTAATTTTTAAACTATTTTTTTGGTCAGCATAGGCCTTGATTCTTATTTTAATCTCTTTCTTTTTATGGGAAAGGGATGCAACCAGGGAAACACAAGTTTCTGAGATGTATCCTCTTTGGAAGCTTTTCTCTGGAGTGTGTAGATTAAGAACCTTTCATTCGAAATCATCTATCCCCACTAAGGAACAACTAGTTTTGAACTGTTAAGCTTTGCATGTTTAGAGCATGTGGATCTGCTTAGTCCATCATTGCCCAGAAAGATGTCACTATTGCATAATGAAAGGAACACTTCTTGAGGAGTCAAAAGATCTGACTTCGAGTCCTGATGGTAAACTAGTTTACATGTGCCTTTGGTCAAATCTCTGGATTTCTCTGAATTTCTAGTTGCTCATCTGTAAAATAAGAATGGACTAGATATCTCTGAGGTTGCTTGAAGCTCTTACATAGTTCTAGAATTTCATTTAGCCTTTGATGCTTATTGTATAACTTCAAGCTAATCAAGTAACTTCCCTCAGCCTCAGTTTATTCATTTATTTGTAAAATGTAGGGATTGGATTAGATAGCTTCTGAGGCCCCTTCTATTCTGGATCTTAGATCCAGCGATCTCATTGCCTAGGTAAAGGTGAAGTAATATGTCATAAGATCATAGGATTTAGAATTGGAATGAAGTCTTAGAGATAATCTTGTCAATCCACTTATCTTGCAAATGGGGAAACCAGGAATCAGAGAAGTTAAGGTAGTAAAAAGCAGAACTGGAATTAAGACCCATGTCCTTTAACTTCACATTCAACAGCATTACTATTACATCATTTTGTTACCCCAAATACCTTTTTTTTTTTTTTAAAGCTAAGTGACTGTCAACTTATTTTCTTTCCCCCTTCTTTCAAAGTCTGTTAGGGATAGAACTATATATCTTTAGACTGATTTATCAGCCAAATCCTGGACCTCATACATAAGTGTTTACTCCCTCACACCTTCCCTTTATTTCTTTCATATTTACCTAATGCCATTCTATTACTTTCACTCCAGTGTCATTATACCTGAGAATAACTGTTGGCCACCTCAATTATGTGCATGACCTGTAACCTCAAAGATAATTAAAAGGGTAATACTCATGTAAAAAATCTAGTGAGGGAAATATCGGGGGGGGGGGGGAGACATTCCCTATAGGATTATTGCCAGTTCTTGATGATATTAAAATCAAGTGAAGTTACTATAAAATCTAATGGCACAGCTCTCACTAAAACGTGAGAGGAAGAAGCCCTCCACCCCACCCACCCCCACCACGCACAGCGCCAAGGCCAATGCACAAGAGTGAAAACAGGAGTGGGGCAACCAGTAAATCACTAGCAGCCCCAGGGCTTGTACCTGTGAGCTGCCAGACATGGGACCCCAAGTGGCTGGGGGGACGCATGGACTTTCCCCAGCATCCACGGGGGTGAAGGCTCTGCCCCAGCTGGAATCCAGGTGGAATAAAGATCCCTAAAGCAGGGACTTTCCCCAGCTGCTATGTGGTAAAGGCTCTGCACTGGGCGGAATCCTGGTGGAATAAAGATCCCTAAAGCGGAGACTTTCCCGGAGCATATCAAGGCAGTTCCCCGGGCGGAATAAAGATTTCCAGCACAGGCTAGGACATCCAGTGAGGACCCGGGGCAGACGGGAGCAAGGCTGTGGAAGCAGCTCTGAGACCGCTGAAGGAGCCTCGGGCAGAGGGGCAGACTGGGGACTACCAGGAGGCCTGACCCCGAGGACAAGAAGACCAGAGCCATCAGAAGCTTAGAAAGCGCAAGCAGACCCTGAGTGTGAAGACAAAGCTGAAAAGGGGCGGAGCTAACAATAGCAAGCAATAAGGAAGCCCAGAAGAAAACGATTACCAAGAGAAACGCTGGAACACTCGACAACTTCTACACAGAGAAAATCCAGAAAACAGAGGAGAGAAAACAAAAATCCAAACCTCCCCCAAAAAATGAAAGCTGGTCACAAGCTATCGAAGAGTTCAAAAATGAAATGTTGAGGAAGATGGAAAAAATCTGGCAAGAAAATAACAGTTTAAAAGGCAGAATTTTGCAAGTGAAAAGTGAGGCAAGTCAACTGAAGACCAGAAATGACCAGATTGAAAAGGAAAACCAAAAGATTATAGCCGAAAACCAAAAGATTATAGCTGAAAACCAGTCCTTAAAGGCTAGAATCGAACAATTAGAAACCAATGATCTCTCAAGACAACAAGAACAAATAAAACAAAGTCAAAAGACTGATAAAATAGAAGGAAACATGAAATATCTCAATGAGAAAGTGACAGACCAAGAAAACCGGTCTAGAAAAGACAATTTGAGAATCATTGGTCTTCCAGAAAAGGCAGAAATTAATAGAAACTTGAACTCCATACTTAAAGAAATTATTCAGCAAAATTGCCCTGAAGTTCTACAACAAGAGGACAATATAGACATTGAAAGGATCCATTGATCACTTTCAACACCAGACCCAGAAAAGTCAACACCCAGGAATATAATAGCCAAATTGAAGAGCTTTCAAGTAAAAGGAAAAATCTTAAAAGAAGCCAAAAAGAGACAATTCAAATATCAAGGAGCACCAATAAGGATCACACAGGATCTGGCAGCCTCCACGCTAAAAGACTGCAAGGCTTGGAATATGATATTCAGAAAGGCAAGAGAGCTGGGCCTTCAGACACGAATCAACTACCCATCGAAACTGACTATATACTTCCAGGGGAAAGTATGAGCATTCAACAAAATTGAAGATTTTCAAGTTTTTGCACAAAAGAGACCAGGACTAAATGGAAAGTTTGATACCCAACCACAAAAATCAAGAGAAACATGAAAAGGTAAATAAGAAACAGGGAAAAGAAAGAAAACTCATAATCTTTTAAACTTGACTATTTAAGGGCATAAATATGATCTAATTATCGGTATTACTAGGTGGAGAAAGGCTACGTATAATTCTCTAGTGAACTCTATTCATTATTATAATATTCACTATTATAGCAACCAGAAGAATAATTCATAGGGAGAGGATAGGATACTAAATGGTCTAAGATGACATGGGGGGAATGAAGGGGGAATAGTAGGGGACACCAAGAAAAATCTGAGTAAATAAGAAAAATAGGATATTCTATTACACACAAAGAGGGCATGGGAAGGGGAGGGGATAAATACTACCATAAGAAGGAGAGGAAGAGAGCATTAAGAGGTAATAATCAAACCTTACTCTCAGTGTAACCAACCCGGAGAGGGAAGAGTAGCTTTATTATCCATTCAGATAAAAAACTCTATCTAACCCCACTGAGAAAGTCAGAGGGTTAAACCAAAGGGAACAGGGGAGTGGGGAGGTCAAAAAAGGGAGGGGAGAAGAAGGGGGAGGGAATTCATTAGGTCCTTTAAAAAACAAAAAGAGAGGAATAACAAGGGAAGGGGCAGAAAGGGAAGTCAATCAAGGGAGGGGATAAGGGATACCTGCTCAAAGCAAACCACTGGTTTAAAAGAAAATAGTGTAAGAAGAAGGGGTGTGTCTAGGGGAGGATACAAAAATGTCAGTGAATGTACAACTAACAATGGTAACTCTGAATGTGAATGGGATGAACTCGCTCATAAAACGGAAGCAAATAGCAGAGTGGATCAGAAACCAAAATCCTACCATATGTTGTCTACAAGAAACACATATGAGGCGGGTAGACACATACAAGTTCAAGGTTAAAGGTATGAGCAAAATCTTTTGGGCATCAAATGAGAAAAAGAAGGCAGGAGTGGCTATTATGATCTCTGACAAAGCCAAAGTAAAAATAGATAGGATTAAAAAAGACAGGGAAGGCCATCACATCCTGATTAAAGGCAGTATAAACAATGAGGAAATAACACTGCTCAATATATATGCACCAAGTGGTATAGCATCCAAATTCATAAAGGAGAAACTGGCAGAGCACAGGAAGGAAATAGATAGTAAAACCATAATAGTGGGAGATCTAAATATTCCTCTTTCACATCTAGATAAATCAAACCAAAAAATAAGAAAGAGGTAAGAGAGGTGAATGAAGTCCTAGAAAAATTAGATTTAATTGATATGTGGAGAAAAATAAATAGGGACAAAAAGGAATACACCTTCTTTTCAGCTGCAAATGGTACATTCACAAAGAATAACCATGTAATAGGGCATAGAAACATTGCAAACAAATGCAAAAGAGCAGAATTAATAAATGTAACCTTCTCAGATCATAATGCAATAAAAATAATAATTAGTAAGGGCACCTGGAGAGGCAAATCAAAAACCAATTGGAAATTAAACAATATGATTCTCCAAAACCAAATTGTCAAAGAAGAAATCATAGAAACAATCAACAATTTCATAGAAGAGAATGACAATGATGAGACATCCTACCAAACTCTGTGGGATGCAGCCAAGGCAGTACTCAGGGGGAAATTTATATCCTTGAGTGCATATATTAACAAATTAAGGAGGGCAGAGATTAATGAATTGGGTATGCAACTCAAAAAATTAGAAAGCAAGCAAATTTAAAACCCCCAGATGAAAACTAAATTAGAAATATTAACAATCAAGGGAGAAATTAATAAAAGCAAAAGTAAAAGAACTATTGAATTAATAAATAAGACCAGAAGCTGGTATTTTGAAAAAAGAGATAAAATAGACAAAGTACTGGTCAATCTAATAAAAAAAAAGGAAAGAAGAAAACCAAACTGACAGTATTAAAGATGAAAAAGGAGACCTCACCACTAATGAAGGGGAAATTAAGGCAATCATTAAGAACTATTTCGCCCAATTATATGGCAACAAATATAACAATTTAGGAGATATGGATGAATATTTACAAAAATAGAAATTGCCTAGATTAACAGCAGAAGAAATAGAATACCTAAATAATCCCATATCAGAAATAGAAATTGAACAAGCCATCAAAGAACTCCCTAGGAAAAAATCACCAGGATCTGATGGTCTACTTAAATAATCCTAGAGAATCAACTAAGAGGCTAGTAGAAATAATCAACAACTTTAGCAAAGTGGCAGGATATAAAATAAATGCACATAAATCATCAGCATTTCTATATATTTCCAACACATTAGAGCATCAAGAGGTAGAAAGAGAAACACCATTTAAAATCACCCTAGACAATATAAAATACTTGGGAATCTATCTACCAAAAGAAACACAGCAATTATACGAAAACAACTACAAAACACTTTCCAAACAAATAAAACTGGATCTTAACAATTGGAAAGCCATTAATTGTTCATGGGTAGGACGAGCTAACATAATAAAAATGAACATTCTACCCAAATTAATTTACCTATTTAGCACCATACCTATCAAACTACCAAAAAACTTCTTTACTGAATTAGGAAAAACTATAACAAA